>NW_025401166.1:0-136676 GCF_011075055.1 Mangifera indica | reverse complement strand
GAAACTTAGCAACGTGGAATTTGATGTTACGAGGGTTTTGTGAAGTGAGTCGGTCAGTTGAGTTGTTAAGATTATATGGTGAAATGAAATTTTATGGTGTCAAGCCAAGTGAGCTTAGTTATTGTTATGTGATCGTGGGCTTAGTAAGAAGAGGTTCTTAGTGAAGGAAAGCAACTGCATTGTGATATGATTAAGAATGGGTGGGTGGATGCGAGCGTATTTTTGTTGCCAATTCTTTGGTAGATTTTTATTCTGCTTGTGGGAGTTTGGCCGATGCAAGAAAATCATTTGAGGCTATTTCGGTGGATGACATTATTTCATGGAATTCAATTGTTTCAGTTCTTGCTGATCATGGTTTAGTATTTGATGCTCTTGAATTGTTTTCTAGGATGCAATTTTGGGGGCAGAGACCATCGATATGTTCATTCATTGTGTTCTTGAAATTAGCTAGTGGGACTGGGAATATTGATTTGGGAAACAGATTCATTGTTATATTTTTGAAAATGGGTTTTGATCGTGGGAGCATCCACACTCAATCTGCTCTGATTGATATGTATGGGAAGTGCAATGACATTGAGAATTCAGTGGCTGTCTTTGAGGCTGTTCCTGAGCGAACTTTGGAATGTTGTAATTCATTAATGACTTCTTTTTTACACTGTGGGATCAATGTGGATGCAATTGAGCTTTTTGGTTTGATGGTGGTTGAAGGAATTGGACTTGATGAGGTTAGTTTGTCCACAACACTCAAAGCCCTATCATTTTCTGCTTGGGCAAACATGAGTAGCTGTAGATTGCTGCACTGTTTTGCAATAAAGACGGGTTTTGAATCTGAAACTGCTGTGTCATGTTCTCTAATAGATGCATATTCAAGATGCGGTCAAGTTGGACTTTCTCGCCAAATTTTTGACAAAAATATCGCACCCAATGTTTTCTGTTTCACTTCAATTATTAATGGATATGCTCGGAATGGAATGGGAAGAGAATGCCTTGGCATGCTGGAAGCAATGATCCACAAGGGGCTGGTTCCTGATGGAGTGACATTTTTGTGTGTGCTTTCCGGATGCAATCATTCAGGAATGGTAAAAGAGGGACGAATGTTGTTTAACTCAATGAGTTCTGTTTATGGCATCAAACCCGAACGGCAGCATTATTCATGCATGATAGATCTGTTGGGCCGTGCAGGTCTTCTGGATGAAGCTGAAGAGTTGCTGCAGCAAACAACAGGAAAGGGTGATTGTGTGATGTGGACTTCTTTGCTGCGTAGTTGTAGGGTTCACGGCAATGAAACTGTCGGTAGAAGAGTAGCAAAAAACTTGATGGATCTTGAGCCGGAAGATTTTGCAGTTTATCTACAAGTATCAAACTTTTATTCTGAAATTGGGGAATTTGAATTGTCAATGCAAATTAGAGAGGTTGCTCTGACAAGAAAAGTGACACAGGACATCGGTCATAGTTTAATCGAAGCAAATGATTTCCATTAGTGCTCCATACATACCATCAAAGAAATTAATTGCTAACTCTGTAGGCCAAGACTTGTATATGGAGTGCTACCTCAAAAATTAGCTGGCAATATGAACTGACAGGAAATGGTATCCACATTGATAACAAACACTGATCGCCTCATCTTCCATCTCAAAAGACTGCCTGTTCAAATAGAAGAAGTTTTAATCATTTAAATGAAGGCCAGGAACAAGCTGAGCCATGTTTGTGAAGTTTGCTTCTCCTGCACTGGTTGAAGAGTAAAAGCAAAGAAATTAAAAAAAAAAAAAAGTCCCTTGCACTTTAAGTGTGGGCATGTAGAATTTGTAGCACCTTCATCTACTTGTAAGCTAAGCCATGCCCACAAATCCCTTAATTTTCAAACTAATGTGCACTTATAAATTAAAACCCAATTTCTCCATTAGATTTGTACATATCAACCAAATCTTGCGGAACAACCAGAACAGAAAAAGAAAACATGGATAAATTCTTCTTGGTTTCCATTTTTGGTTTGCTAATAGCTGCGCATGCAGCTGCAGGAAACATCGTACTTGACAATATTGTCATGCTTGGAGAGCTTGAGAACCTGGACATTGAAGAAGATGATGAAGTGGAACTTTTTGATATGCCATATATGATAAGTACCCGTGGTAGCAAGGTGCTTGTAAATGTGGATAGCTTTGGTGCTGTTGGAGATGGAGTGGCTGATGACACCCAGGTGCATGCTTGTGTTTTTAAATTTATTCTTAAAAAACATGAATATAAAGGCTGATTTATTCTAAACATAGGCTTGTAACAAAAACAGTGGTCCTAATTCAATAGCTTCTGTTATCAGCATTGTTTTCTTCTTTTTCATCAACTACAATGTGCACCTATGCTCATTCTTTTATTTTAAGTTGGCATTTTATCTTCTTCAATGTTATTTGTTATCATCAGGCCTTCAGAAATGCATGGAACACAGCCTGCTCCACACCACACTCAGTTTTCTTGGTTCCTTCAGGATGCCGTTATTTAGTTAATGCAACAAGATTCCAGGGGCCATGTGCTGACAGATTGATCATTCAGGTTTTTTTCAATATCTATCAAGTCAAGCATGTAAATGTTTATTTAACATATTATCTGCTGCACAAATTTTCATCAACATGATCATTCAATAACAATATGCTTATCTATGATTGTTGTATATCATCAGCATTATTACTGCTATGTTATTATTTTTGCTATACAGATTGATGGAACTATAGTTGCCCCAGATGAACCTAAAAACTGGGATCCAAATCTCCCACAACTCTGGCTTGTTTTCTCAAAGCTGAAAGGGGTCCTTTTCCAAGGGGGTGGAGTCATTGATGGCTCAGGCAGTAAATGGTGGGCTGCGTCCTGCAAAAAGAACAAGTCAAATGTAATTGTTCTGCATTTACTCTATATATGTTCCAGTCTGCTGTTCTTCAACCAAAAGATAAAAGTTTAACATGTGTTGTCCCTTCTTCCTTGTTTACAGCCTTGCAGAGTGGCACCAACAGTAAGGATCTCTCCTTCATTGTTTTAGTTTTGCTTTAAAACTAAAACTACCAGATCATATATGGTGAGTGAGACTTAATATAAGAGTTTGCTGCAGGCATTGACAATAGATTCAAGCTCAGCTGTAAGGGTAAATGGCCTTACCATTCAGAACAGCCAACAGATGAATTTTGTCATTTTCCGATCTCAATCTGTGAGAATATCTGAAGTACTGGTCTCAGCTCCTGGAGACAGTCCAAACACTGATGGAATCCATATCACTGGTTCTACTAATGTAATACTTCAAGACTGCAAGATTGGAACAGGTTAGATCACTCTTTCTTCAATTTGCAAATAATGATAACTGAAATGGATATAGAAGCCCAATGATGGTTAGGCTTTACTGGTGTTAGTCATCAACAGGGCCAAAAGAATGCATCATGTTTGGAAAAATGTACAAAGGATAGCTGAAATGGTGCCTTCTATACAATTCTTGCACATAATTCTCAAATATATAACAAATCTTTGTAAATATAAGGTGTACCAAAGTCTTCCAATTGGTATAATGCTGAAGCATTCTGACAGGTAGGTCTTTTATGGTGATTCTTTGTGTTACATTCAGGTGATGATTGCATTTCAATTGTCAATGGTAGCTCTGCTATCAAAATGAAGAGAATTTATTGTGGACCTGGACATGGAATCAGGTATGTGTAGTTTGATATTCCATTCTGTAAAGATACCCAGGCAGAATTTGATCAGTATTCTGTCCCTACAGCATAGAACACTGAAACTCAAAATTTACCTCTATTTTTTCTTTTTTAAATTTTTCTGTGAAATTCTGCTTCATAGTATCGGAAGTCTTGGGAAGGACAACTCAATAGGCATAGTCACAAAAGTGGTCTTGGATACAGCATTCCTTAGGGACACTACAAATGGCCTCAGGATTAAGACTTGGCAGGTGATATTTTTCTATCACAATGGGCATATTACAATGTCAGTATCATATATTAGGACATTATAAAATTACCTACTTTGGAAGAGATTATAGAAAAAGATCAAATGGGACTTCATCTTTCTAAACATAAAAAGAGACTATTTTCTACATCATATCCACTTAAGTGCTTAATAACTCTTCTGAGTGGTAATGATGGTGTTTGAATGTTGTTTCAAGTTCAACTGTAAGGGTTTTTTTTTTTTTTTTCTATTTTAAAATTTTATTGCAAAAAGTCATTGCTTATTATCTTCCCTCAAAGATGCAAAAGAGCCTTTTTGTCGCTAAATGTGCTTATTTTGTGTTGGAATTCAATAGCTATAGATAGAACACATTTCATAGGGTTACATGTAAAAAATCTGCTACCCATCTTAACTGCAATTAAGCTAATTTTCTCTTTGAAACTGGCATAAATAACTTTCTTTATGGCTCTGTGCTCCAGGGAGGCTCTGGTTATGTTCGTGGGGTACGTTTTGAAAATGTCAGGATGGAAGATGTAGCAAATCCCATAATTATCGATCAGTTCTACTGTGATTCGCCAACAGCCTGTCAGAACCAGGTACTTCTCCAGTTTCCCTTTTATCTTCTCTAAAAGCCACTTGACTGCTAATTGAAACATGGAGTCTCAACTCGGCAAACTTGTGATAACCATCTTAGCCATCCAGTCAGAATCCTGAAAATTGTGCACTCTTGTTCTTTTGTTATTTGACAGACATCAGCTGTGAAAATAAGTGAGATCATGTACCGGAACATTACTGGAACTACAAAGACCTCAAACGCAATGAAATTCGCATGTAGTGACACTGTCCCCTGCAGCAGCATAGTCTTGAGCAATGTCAACTTAGAGAAAAAGGATGGAACAGTTGAGACCTACTGCAATTCTGCCCAAGGTTTTGGGTATGGCATTGTGCATCCTTCGGCAGACTGCCTAAGTTCCCAGGACAACAAAGATGCTGAGCTAGCAGAATCCATAATGGACGACATTAGTTCCCAGGACAATTATGCCAAGCTAGCAGAAGTCATGACAGACGGTACTCACACTGAGCTCTGAGAGCTTCTATTCCTATAGCCACTGAAATAATTAAGTAAGAGAATATTAATCTGGGTAGATAATACTAGTGTAGGTTGATGAGGCTTGAGGTGACCAAGTAAACATTTTTATGGAAAGTCATGGATGCTATGTACCATACACAGAAAACAAAAGGCGGTTATAAGATGCAGTTATATATTAAAGAAAACAATGAATTAATACTTTATATTATACTGTTTTACTTGTTAATGAATGTGCAAGCATTGTAGTCTTTTTATCTGTGTAACAGTGGCTAACAAAACAAATCATCAACTGGGTGGAAATGGAGCCTGCCAAGCCGTGGTAGTCCATTCATAATTAACATAATCCAAGAACAAAACAACATAATAATCAAGAAAAAGTTGAAGTAGAATCCCCTTTCCTGATTCATCTATATAATATTTTGTACCATACATCATTAAATACAAATAAATTCTCATATTCACTGTGGAGTTGTGCATTATATTAGGGTCCCATAAACTTATAAGGAAAGAACATTCCAACTAGCAAAAATAAATCTCATATATCACACACCTTCCAAATTAAACACAAGTTTGATATAATTTTGTATTTATTAAGGCAGAAATTGAGGTACATGATGGGACAATTCTGCCTTTAAAAACCATTTGCTATCAATAATGGTGGAAAGAAGAGAGATGTTGCATTGGTGTCCCCTACTTTTTAAATCATGAAAAAATAATGAAGCGAATCTCAGGGTTTGAAATCAATGATCCGTGACACTGGTAAGCTTGAGATATGGTGGCTTTATTTTGTTAACAGTAGGCCATGAATTAGGGGCGTTTGTTATAGTAGCTAGAAACAAAAGTAGTGGCGACAAAAGCAGTTCTGCCTTTCTCAAAGTAGGAATAAAAATGAAGAAAACTCACTGATGGATTCACATGCACAACAACTAACTGGCTAACTATAACCAGCAATAATAATAATTACTGTTTTTTTTTTTTTTCCTGTAATTCAAATCCTGCAATTGGACAAATAAACTTAAAATATATTGATCGAAATATAATTATTATATTAAATAAATTAAAATTTTACAAAGGTATAGAAAATTCAAATTTAAAGTTTCTTTTTTATATATAAAATAAAATATTTCTTCAATTTTGCTAACTTTTGGATTATAATATGTGAACTTGTTCTTTTCTGAAATAATTATTGTTAAAGCTAAAGTGATTGTATGTCGAGAATCAGATCTAAATTTGCATCCTTTATTTATTCTATCCAGAATGAACTTTGAATGACGGTCTTTTCTTATGGAGACTGCAGATTTTTAATAAGTCAAAATACAGCATGAAGATTGATGCCCGGGTTGGTTGGCAAATGATTCACCTAAATTAATAATGGAGCAGCGAAACCCTAATAATCATCTCTCCAACTCTAACGCATGGGGTTCACGAGATGAAGAACTCAAAGTTCACGAGCTTGCTTGTATCCACTAAAAGACGGCTACAAGAAGGTCCTACTCATCTTCTTCCTTTCCAAAAGTAACCAAAAAAAAAAAAAAAAAAAAACCTAAATTAATGTTTGTGATTCTTATTTTCCTTTTCATTTTTTATACGTATGGGGCCTTTGTTTATAATCTCCTCAGGTATGGGAGATTAACTTATTTCATAATTTTCTTATCATTTGCTTAAATTAACCCAGAAAACTCTAGCTGGGAATTCATTATTAGGAAGATTATTGTCTTATCTTACTGTATAATATATACATATACATACATATATAGCAGCTGGTAGATAACTACGACAGAGATTGAACAAAGAATATGCCTAACTACCTGCTGCAACATAGCACATGAACTAGAAAGAGATGCTTGGAAGATGGACAAAGGCAAATCTTTAAAGAAGAAAGAGACTTGAGGGAAGAGGTCAAAGACTCTCAGATAAACATTATATTAATTTGTTTGGTGGGTGATGCTGGCTGTGAATGCCATCTCTGTAAATGTGGTGGAGACAAATTTTCTCAAGGAGAGCCACGTACCTCACATCTAATATTCTACAGATTCTCAGTAAACAAACAGAACAACTCCGATGTAAAATATTCTCATCTCAACTGGTTTTCAATCATTTTCACTCAGAGATGATTATATTGACTTCATTTGTTCTTGTTTGTTTTCAAACCATTATTTCATTCAAAATAATAATAACAATAATCAACCATTTCATTGGATCCTGGGGTGGCCACATCAAATCCATTTTATCTGATCATAATCTTGTATTTCTGAAAATCTCAGATACAAATTGTACGGTTGCTTGTACTTGTTTTATTAGTCTAATAAAATAACTTTAGATGATCGAAAACTGTGGGCGTATAGTGGTTTTTCAGCAGTTTCTGTCTGACAACATATTTTATACATGCATATGACTCTACAGTAAATCTCTCTTGTCCGTGTGACTTCAAATGCAGATTTTTTTACGTATCAGAAGAGTCAGGTTTCAAATTCAATAGTGAAAATTTAGATGAAATTCATCAAAACTGATCAAAATTTCACCAAAAAGCAGAGAAAATCTATACATAGAAAAGGGACCATCGACATATGTTATTCTCCTGCAGAGCAAATTTGATTTAAGATGAGAAAGGTTAGCCATCGTTTGTGGATTATGAAGACAAAGCACAAAAACGGAGCCCGTGAAGGTTTGCATGTGATCATAAGGAGCTGTTATAATCAGTGCCATTGACACCATGTAGACCCACTCACGTGTGCCTTTTTGCCTTTTACATTATTTTCTGAATTTATATTAAAATATTGAACCAATTGAGAAGAAGGCCACAGAGATCTCCAAGAAAGCAAACGACACAATAACAACCAATATAACTGTAATAAAGGAAAAGCTTTACATGCAGCAACATTGTGACATGTGGCAAAAGATGGGCCCTGTGATCAGACCTAAAGTAATCACAACTAGAATGATAACATAAATGCATAGCATTATCAAAAGCAATTTCTGATTACAACTGTTTATTCTTTTGACCCCTCTGCCTATATAAGTATATTTTGCCCAACTGAATTTTGAAAGCCTCTCTTTCTGCATTAAAAAATGAGAGGATTCAGTCGCAGAGGGCTCGCATTTGTGATCCTTATTGTGATTCTGTTATGGTGTTCAAGTTTTGAGAGCTGCAATGCCAGAAGAGGCAGGCATTGGAGGAAGAGTCGAAGCTTTGCAGCTTCTTTGTCCAAAAACAGAGGAAGAACAACTCATCATTCTAGTCACGGTAGCCACAATTACAAACCAAAACCAAAACCGCCGTCCCATAAATCTCCGGTACCTTCACCTCCGGTAGTTACTAAGCCAGGACATGATATTCCGCCGCCAAGTCCGCCGCAGAAAGGCTACGGCGGCAGCCATTCTGTAGTGTTTGACGTGATAGATTTTGGCGCTAAGGGTGATGGAATTACTGACGACACCAAGGTACAAACATTTTGTAATTAAAAATTCAAAATGCAGAGCTCCAAACATTTCTTATTTTTCATTTTGAAATTCATTAAGTTTAATGCATAATATAATATGGTCAACAATAACTAAATTTGACATATGTTAATAATTTTTATTTTAATTATCTTATGTTATTCTTAATTAAAAAATTTAATAACACATAAATAGTTTTATTGTAAAAGTAAATAACTAAGTATGAGTGAAAAGGCAACTCAGCACACAATACAACAGTGGTCCCTCCTCTCCTGATAAAATTTGATTCTCTTTAATGCAGAGTATTTTATCCACAGCACCAACCATAATTGAATATGGTTTTCAGCCAGTGAAGGCACCAACTGTAATTCTATGAATGAAATTAATGTTCGTATTCAAATTTAACTTTTTC
The DNA here is from genome assembly GCF_011075055.1 of Mangifera indica. Lineage (NCBI taxonomy): Eukaryota > Viridiplantae > Streptophyta > Magnoliopsida > Sapindales > Anacardiaceae > Mangifera > Mangifera indica. The sequence continues at coordinate 127,806 of NW_025401166.1, read as the reverse complement.
ATTGTATATCACGTGATGTGATGCAGGCGTTTGAAGCTGCTTGGGCAGCTGCGTGTAAAGTTGAAGCATCAACAGTTAATGTTCCGGCGCAATTTGTATTTCTTGTGGGACCTATTTCATTCTCCGGTCCCTACTGTCAGCGTAACATTTTATTTCAGGTAATTTGCAGAATTTTCTCCGGGAATTTATTTCAATGAAATCTGCTTCTGTGTTGTGGATGTGGGTGTCGATTAGTATATAATTTTTCAGAACTTTCAGTGACTAATTTACCCAAAAATCATTAAAGAGATTCTGTTTGATTAATTTTGGTCAGCTGGATGGGAAGATCATTGCTCCCACAAGCTACAAAGATTGGGGGAAAGGTCTATTATGGTGGATTGAATTTTCAAAGCTGAGTGGAATTACGATTCAAGGAAAGGGCGTAATTGATGGAAGAGGCTCTGTCTGGTGGCAGGGCTCGCCTTATGATGATCCATTCGATGATGAAACCAAACTCATTATCCCATTAAACAGTACTGTAAATGAGAGGACGCCGATGCCGGTAACAATTAACTCCAGCCATAATTTTTTTAAATTTAATATGCAATATGTCCAGCAACTAATTATCATTTCTCATTGAAATTGTGTGGTAGATAAGAAGTGAACTGTTTGGGAAAATGCCAAGCATAAAGCCAACTGTAAGGACCACTTAGTAACACTGAAATTTTTGCTGAATTTGTTGACCATGCAGCTATTGAAGATGATTTGTTGTTTGGTTTTGTCTTGTGATAGGCACTGAGGTTCTACGGGAGTTTCAATGCAACTGTGACTGGCATAACGATTCAAAACAGCCCACAATGCCACCTCAAGTTTGATAACTGCATGGGAGTTGTGGTGCATGATGTTAGCATTTCATCTCCAGGAGACAGTCCCAACACCGATGGAATCCACCTTCAGAACTCCAAATATGTGCTAATTCATAGCAGCAGTCTTGCTTGTGGTAATTTTTTACACAAATTGAATAACATGGCTTTTCCATCACACAGTCAACTTTAAAATTGCGGGCTGCAGCTTGAACTTGACCTTGAAGTCAAAATTGAGTTTATTTTTGTTTCTTTGGGATGAGAAATTTTCAATATACAAAATAGTGTTGCATAATTGTTAGACCTTAGTTTAGGATCCTTAAAATTCAAGACCATTGGTAATTTTATCCCCGTGGCAAAGGCTATCTACAAAATTCAGGGGAAAAAAAAAAAGAAAAAAACATTCAGCCAATAGTTATTGGTTGCCTGTCATATATTGCAAGACTGTCAAGGGATGGACCAATTTGGGATGAGCTTTTCAGCGTCATGTTGTTGTATTCCTTCCAAGTTTGCTTTTGTCTTCATCTGTGACATGATCTTCTGTCTCTATCTTCTTGTCTTGTCCAGTTCTGCTTAAGTGAAATCCTAATGCCTTTCAATGTATTGCATGTGTAAAATTGGAAGCTTAATTCTGGCATACATACAGCAAGCAGGATAGAGAATTAGCTCAAAGTCAACTAAAGCCAGTTATTATGATATAGATAGCACGATGTGATTCCAATCTTGAATTCACATCACATTTTAATAGAGAAAGATCCATATGTTGTGTTTAGGCTAAAATAAGCTTGTTAAATGTTCTGGTTTTTGCAGGAGATGACTGTGTATCTATCCAAACCGGATGCTCAAATGTGTATGTGCACAATGTGAATTGTGGTCCAGGACATGGAATCAGCATTGGAAGTCTGGGAAAAGATAACACCAAAGCTTGTGTCTCAAACATCACCGTTCGAGATGTTATCATGCACAACACAATGTATGGTGCCAGAATCAAGACATGGCAGGTATTGACACAACTTGCAATCTCAGGTTCCATAAGAAAATTCTTCCAGTTGTAAGCATCTCATAAAGCAAATCCTTAATGGCAAGCTAACAAGGAACTCCGAATGTTTAAAATAATGGAACTGAGACTCAGAATGATGGTTTAGATGAACATAGGATTAGGGGTGATTAACTAGCGAGTAATGCCTTGCTGACTGGATTGAGAGTTAAATTAACATGAAAGTAATATAGACATGAATTCTGACCTTTTTACAACACTTTCAAGCTATTTATTGTAGTTTCTCTTAGAAGTTGGAATTTCACATTTGCAGGGTGGATCGGGATCTGTGCAAGGGGTACTTTTCTCGAACATACAAGTCTCCGAGGTCCAACTTCCAATTATTATCGATCAATTCTACTGTGACAAAAGCATATGCAAGAACCAAACATCTGCTGTGTCTCTATCAGGAATCACCTACGAAAGAATCAAAGGGACATACACAGTAAAACCTGTTCATTTTGCCTGCAGCGACAGCCTACCATGTATTGATGTTACTCTATCTTTCATACAGCTAAAACCACAGCAAGAAAAGTACCACATGTATGATCCCTTCTGCTGGCAGACTTTTGGATTATTAACCACCCCTATTGTCCCCCCAATCGCCTGTTTACAGATTGGCAAGCCATCGAGCAACCGGCCTCAGTCAGATCATGATGTATGCTGAACATAGACCAAGAGTAATCAACTATGGTGTACTAATTTGTGCGGTAGGCATGATTGCTGCCCCTCTCACACCTTCAGTTAATTAGATAAAGAGAGTATATTTAGGCAGTTCTAGTTTATAGAATTTCTTCTTTTTCACTTGGATTAAATTGGTCTTCATAGTGTGAGCGAGGCTACACTATATATAAGGTGCTAGTGAGATATATAATTTACAGTTGCTTTATTACTCTACTATTTCACATTTCATATTTCTCCTCTCTTATATTTTCCTTTCACTCTCCTTCTCTTCCTCTCTTTTATTTCTTTCTCCTGTTCCTTCCTTGTACATTAGATTTTTCAATACATATTTAATTTAACAATTATAAAATTAATTTTTATTACTTTCTTGAGGTACAACATAATTATCACACTAGTTTAAAAAACAAAAATAATTATAAAATCATGTTAGCTAACTCCATTAGTCTTAACACAAAAACAGTTGAATTACATCTCCCTTCTATCAATACAAGATTACAATGTATTGTATTAATTTTATCCAATTATTTTATTACTAAATTATCTAGTTTAATGTGATTTAAGACATTGAATAAAACATAACTGATTTTTGCTACCCCTGATGTTTCAAAAATTTCCAAAATATCAACCTTCGATTAAGTTTTGTAACTTCTGTTGCAACTTTCGTCATATAATAAAATGTTAAGTGACCTTCGTACCTCTAAGATTTTTTTTTTTTCATTGTATCTATCTTACTCCCTAACCTTAGGAGTTGACTTTGGATTTCTTTTAAATTTCTTTTTTTTTTTTTAAGCTTCTTATTATTCTTCTCTTCTTTCGCTTAGCGTAGTTACTCTTACGCAAAGACAGAGTTAGCAATGAAACTGAGTTGATTAATGATTAGTTTGAATTCAACTTAATTAACTTTAGATAGAATTCAAAATAAGTTTGATTGATTTAAATTCAACTCAAAAATTATTTTTAATTCTTATATTTTAAAATTATTACTAAATCTCATCATTTATATATTTATCAATTATTTTTATATTTAAAGTAGATAAATAAAAATTTAAAAGTGTTAATATAAAATTTAAAATTTTTAAAAGTTTGTTTATATTTTACTCAATTTAAACTATAAGTTTAAAAGTTCACAAATTGTACTATCGTTACACTAGAGCTCATCTCAACTTATACGTTTAGCTCAACCTTACCCACACTCAAAATCAGAAATCTCATTAAAATATATTTGGTTTTGAGTAAATATATATATACTTATAATAAATATTAATGATCATATTTATTATATGATTAAATATTTTTTATATTTAATTTAAAATTATAAATCATATGATGATATATTATCATTAATATTTATTATATTATTTTTACTCAACATTGCCTGACCTTTCACGATTCCATAAGCTCTATTGTCTTTCAAATTAGCGAGGGGTGAGAATGTTGAGTATTGTGGACGGCCAAAGTCCTATCGCCATTCTCTGCGAGAGGGCTCAAAGGAGGGTGGCAGGCAGCTGCTGAGATCAATTTATTAATATTGAGTATTTTACTTTTCTTGATTTTCTTTTTTGTTTATTATTTTCTTTCGTATAACCAATTGGAATTTGGGAATTTTTTGTAAGTCTGGTACATGTAATAATTTAGAAGCCTGGGCAGTGACAACGACGCGCTAAAAATTCTGGGTTTACTTTTTCTTTTGCTTTTTAGGGTTTTTAATTGTTTTTTTTTTATTGGGTAGTGATTGAAAGTACAAATATATCCCTGGTCATAACAGAAATAGTAAACGGCGTCTGTTTAGGGATGGTTACTCGACCAAAATTTGAAACTGAGGGTTATTTTAGTAGTAACTCAGCATGGATCGGTCGGTGGTTGGTAATTAACGTAGATTTAAATTAGTATCGCAGCCTATTTCAGACCGTCTTGTCCATTTTGAGACGCACACATAGATATCTGCTTCCCCTTATCTTATCCGTGTGGCTGGAAACTCAGAAACAATGAAAAATAAAATAAACATGAAACATTTTCGACTTCAGTAATCAAATTCAATACTGCAAGCCCTCTCTATCATTTTCAAAAGCATTCAAAGAAATAAATTAAGCTTTCACCCAACTATCCTAGTTTAATTTTTCTCACCTTTCAAATCCTATGGCACAAGTTTCAGAGAAGGAGCTGAATTCAATGAGAAGGAGAGCGGCTACTGTTGCCAACCATCTTGTTCCAGTTATTTCAAGTTCTGATTGCCAGTATATTGTGTTGAATGATGCATCAATGAATGATAGTTATCACCGGATACACGGTGAAGTTCCGACACATAAAGTCGTTTGGAGAAATGAATGCGATGAGTCCGGCAAGAAATTCACTGACATTATCTATAAGAAAGCTGTTGGTGAAGGCATTGCCAAGGTAAGGTCGTAGATAAGTTTTTGGAGACTTATGAGCAGTAAGTGTGTTGTAATTAACTTAAAACAGTTTATTAATTACTGTTTTTTTTTTTTTTTTTTGGTGTTTATAAGATTACGATTAATAGGCCAGAGAGAAGAAATGCGTTTCGGCCACAGACAATTAAAGAGCTTATTTGGGCATTTAACGATGCTAGAGATGATAGTTCAATTGGAGTCATTATTCTTACTGGGCAGGTAATGCTCATTGCTTATATATTCACTTGTTATAAGCCTAACTTGTATTTGAATTATGCTTCCGGCTATTTGCATTTATATTATATTCGCCTACTCTTTGTAAAGCTGTAAAGTAATTAGTAAATGTTCAAAGCTCTATTCTCTGTATATATTAAAAGTACATTTTTTTCCCATATTAGGATTTGAAATTCTTGGCTCTTGCATTGTCAAATGGAAAATCTAACTTAGGAATTGATTGTATGTTTTGCATTTTCCAAGTGAAGTTGCGGATATGTATACCAGGTATCAATGAAACCGCAACCATCTGAACAGCGGTTTCATATTTCTAGATAGGCCAGATGACTATTTCCCACCCAAGATTTGATGCAAAACCAATTTTCCACCCGTTAACTATTCAAAATTCAAATACCTACTTGTCTATTAAATTTTATTGTTACTGTCAGGGATAAAATTGTTATCTAAAATTTTTATTTAAACTCATATTTTTGGATTACCTTCAAATTTTAAAATGTTTATTTTTCCCCCAACCTCATATTTTTCAGGTTTAAAAATTGATCTTCCCCCAAGTCTAGGATTTTAAACTCTCATCTTTTTTCCATTATAGCCAGCCCCCAAATTTTTATAAAATTTCAATTGCACCCCAGTCTTCTTCTTTCCAATGATGATTTGCTGCCATTAGTTGTCAGTCTCTCCCTCCTATCTTGCTGGTCGCTCTCTCTTCCCACTCTGGCTGTCTTCTTCGAAGATAAAAACCGTTCATAAGGTAGGGAGAGTGGCTAGGAGGGAGAGAGTCAACGGCCAAAAATAGCTAATGGTCATTGAAGATCAAATCTGGAAACTAAAGGAGAGAGAAAGGGTGAAATTAAAACTTTAGGATAATTCTAAAATATGAGTTTAAACAAAATTTCTAAATGACGATCTTACCTCTAACAGTAAAAGTGAAATTTAATATACATGTGGGTATTTAGATTTTCAATAGTTGGTGAGTGAAAAGCTAAGTTTGCATCAAACCTTGCATGGAAAATAGTCTTTTAGCCTTCTAGATAATTGTTTTCTGTTTCTATGGAAGCCTATATTGATTCATAATTATTCAAAAAAAAATGTTATTGTAGGGAACCAAGGCATTTTCTAGTGGTGGTGACCAGGCTTTGAGAACCACAGATGGTTATGCTGATTATGAAAATTTTGGTCGTCTTAATGTCTTGGATTTGCAGGTATTAAATTTACTCTTATAAAACTTGACCTCGCTCCCAACCAAAATTTGGTGGAAGGTTGCTTGAACTACTTCACCATCCCAATAGGCATCATTCTTCCTTTTAGTGTAATTAAATGCTACCTCTATCGATTGTTAGCACTTCATCACCTTCTAGTCTAGGGAATGGGGATGCCTCTGCATTCCATGTATCTCTTTTCCTCTCTTTTTTCAATTTTAGTTAATCATATTATGTTACTTCATCCTTGATCATGATGCAGGTACAAATTCGGCGTCTTCCTAAACCTGTAATTGCAATGGTATACCTTCTAAATTCCCCACACAAATGATCTCACAGATTCTCTGTGGTAATTAGATGTGTAAATAAGAGTTCTTGGACACTAATGAGCTCTATTTGGTTTCAGGACGCATGTATGTTTGTCCACAGTTCTTTTACCATGGGTTTGAATCTGTTTGAAAATCACCAATTTCCTAATTGTTTGTTATCATGAAAATCCTGAACCAGGTTGCAGGTTATGCTGTTGGAGGAGGCCATGTGCTTCACATGGTTTGTGATCTCACCATTGCAGCAGATAATGCTATTTTTGGCCAAACTGGTCCAAAGGTGCTTAGACCTTATAAAAAAATAGCAAGATTTGCAGGAGATGTCCTGCTAACTGAGTTCAATAATGTTGATACTGCAATCACATTGGTTTTGTGCATATGGCAGGTGGGAAGTTTTGATGCTGGTTATGGAAGTTCCATCATGTCTCGCTTGGTAAGTCCTAGAGATAAGCGCATCTGTGATATTGTGTTGGTGCTCATATCAAGTAACATTCTATTATGCTGAAAATCCTAATGTCATTTCTTCTTTGTGTTGTAAGTGGTTGATCGGTCAACAGTGTACTTCAATATGTGAAATTTCTAGAGCAGAATATATTTGAAAGTTCTCATTTTTCTTGGTTTGGACATGGTTTTATTTTTGGTTCACAGGTTGGACCTAAAAAGGCACGTGAAATGTGGTTTTTAGCAAGATTATACACAGCTGCTGAAGCTGAGAAAATGGGACTTGTCAACACTGTTGTACCTGTGAGTTCGTTTGTGATACAATTTGTGTTCTCAACATAATGCTTATCTTCCCTTGCATCCCTATTCTTTTCCATTGGTGATCGTTTACTTTACAATTCAGTGGTTAAAGTCACTTTGATGGGTGAATTTTCCATTTGTTTGTCCAGCTTGAGAATTTAGAAAGTGAAACCATTAAATGGTGCAGAGAGATCCTAAGGAATAGCCCAACCGCTATTAGAGTTCTCAAATCAGCTTTAAATGCAGTTGATGATGGCCATACTGGACTCCAGGTATCTTTAACGCATTGATGTCCTGAATGATATTTTATCCCTTATCCAAAGAGGTTGCAAAATGTGGAAGAAGAAATTAAGCAGTGACATCCTTTATTTCCCAAGACCTAGAGTCATTTACATTGCTTTCATATCGAATGCATTGCAGGCACTTGGAGGAGATGCCACACTCTTATTTTATGGCACCGAGGAAGGAAATGAGGGAAAAACAGCGTATGTGGATCGCAGGCCCCCAGATTTCTCAAAATTTCCTCGACGACCTTAATCTTGAGTTACTCTATCTTCTTAGTTCATCATTGACATAGACTTACTTGGCTGCCGCGCCTGTGGCTAATAATGGAGAAAAAATTGAGTACCTTGAATAACGTGCAGTGCACATTCAGTCTTGTTAGGAATAATGTTTTGTCAATAAAGTCTCACAGTTGGCTGTACCATCCTAAAATGAGCAATGTTATGTGTATTTATTTTTTATACTCAATTCATATATATAGTAATGTGTCATCATATAATTAGATGATTTTAAAACATATGTCATCATATGATAAAGAAACATCCAATCACATGATAACACCTCATCTGTGTATATAAATTATGTATAAAAAATACGCATACATAGTTTTATTGTTCCAAAATTCATCTCTAAGTATAAAAAATGATAAATAATATTATTTTATGTATATACACTTTTATATACATAAATAAATACACATATAATACATCATTATATAATTAAATTATATTTTATCATCAATTTAAAATTATTTAATTACATTATGATATTATATATATATATATATTTCAAAATAAATACATATAATTTTATTAAAAAAAAGTAATTACAATATTACTAATCAAATGCTTAATTACAAGAGTAAATAAAAAAAAATTAAGGCAAACGACTATTTATTTTCCACCTTAGCTCACATGAAATATGTCTAAACAACAAATGCTCACCTTTAAAATTAAAAAATAATATTTTTTTATCTTATATAAAAAAGTTAAATGTAAAAGATATTTTCACCGTACTATAAAATATTTAAAAATTATTAAAATAATATAACTTACATCATTATTTAAAAAAAAAATATTTTCCCTCATTAATAGAAAAATTTATTATTGATCATACTTCAATTGCATGCCGTTTAAAATGAAATAGTAGATGACCAACTTAAATTAGAGTATCAACCCCTTTTTTAATAAGTTTAAATAATAAATTTATCAATAATATTATATATATAAAATTTTGTATCTGAATATAATTAAATATTATTTTATTTTTAAATTTTAATTACTTAATTATATAATTACATATTATTTATATGTTCTAATCCTATACACTTGAGTAAAATTTGGATTTAAATTTAAGCGCGCTTGACCGTAGGTTTTGTAGATGGAGCCAGATCCGTCATCGGTCTTCAATTGGCCCACAACTGCCACGTGGCACTCCTATATAAAGTCCGGTTTACTCTTTTCCCTGAAAACAGAACAGTTGATTTCAGTTTGTGTCTTCCACGCTTGCTTGCTTGGAACTTCAATTCGACATCTCAGTGTTTCGAAACCCTAAATTAAATTATGAAAAGTACAGAGCTCGTAAACTGCAGAGTAATAATCCATGGGTGGTAACGAGTTCCGGTTCTTCTTGTCGTGTGACATCAATCTCCCTGTGACATTTCGAGTCGAGAGATTAGAAGGAAATCTCCCTTCTTTCAATTCTTCCAATTCGGGTATCTTTCCACATCCTTAACTAAATTTAAATTATGATTTAATTTGACGAGGTATTCTTTTCCGACATTCGTTTGCGAAATTTCCCAATTGATTGTTAGTATTTTTTTTTTATTTTGAGCAATTATTCAGGAATTGATTCCACTGCTGAAGAGAGAAGACCAGAGTTGTATGTAGAGTGTGCGTTGTACATTGATGGTGCTTCCTTTGGCCTTCCAACAAGAACAAGGTTTCACCACTTCATTCAATTCAAGTTTTTGAAGAATTTGCTGATGCCAAATCAAAACCCAAGTTGGATTTAATCTGCCGTGCCATATTTACATACTCATTTGCTTTTCTATTCCTTATCATGTTTTTGGTTTCCTATACCAGGGATACTTCAGTGATTCTTTTTTATGACAGGTTGGAATCTATGGAACCTTTCTATTGCTGGAATGAACTTATTACCTTGAGTACTAAATATCGGGACTTAACTGAACACTCCCAACTTGCTTTAACAGTGAGTTAGAAATTTATGCCCATCTCTTTTCAATTGATTTTATTTGTAAGAGTTAAATTATGGGTTTTGGAGAGGAGCGCATTGTGTTAGGCTGTGGTCTGGTTGGATTTAGTGGGAATTTTTTGACATTTGTAGGAGCTGATATTACATTCATTGTTGATCTCCTTGGAAATTCAGGTTTGGGATGTTTCATGTGAGAAAGAAGAGGGATTGGTTGGTGGGGCTACCATACTTCTCTTTAACAACAAAAAGCAACTTAAAACGGGGAAGCAAAAGCTTAGGCTTTGGCAAGGAAAAGAGGCAGATGGATCATTGCCAACAGCTACACCTGGAAAGGTTCCTGATCATCAATTAATAAAAATTATGGAACTAATAGTTTAAACTTTCATTATTACTTTATATGACATAGCTAATCTTGATACTAAACTGCATTTTATCCTTCCATAGGTCCCCAGGAATGAGCGTGGAGAGTTGGAGCGCTTGGAAAAGCTTGTAAATAAGTATGAACATGGGCAAATTCAACATGTTGATTGGCTGGACCGTCTCACATTCAGAGCTATGGAGAGAATCAAGGAGCGTGAAAGCTGTAGAAATGGAAATTCTTACTTATATTTGGTTGTTGATTTCTGTGGTTTCGAACACCGAGTTGTTTTCCAGGTAGTTCGATTGATTTTATTTTCTCTTTGTCACTCTCTTTTTCTTCTTCTTCTATTTTTAGTTCCTTTTCATTCCCTTAATCATGTATATCCTTTTATCTTATCAACCATTATTTTTTCATATGCACATGTTAAGAGTATTAAAAATTGATTGACATATATATTGAAGTGGCGGTACTTCTTATTGTTTGAATGTAGGAATCAGGAGCAAATTTCTTACTGCCACCTTCCATAACTTCAACGAATGAACTTGTTACAGTTTGGGACCCAGAAGTCGGAAAGATGAATCCCTCTGAGCACAAACAACTAAAGCTGGCTCGGAGTTTAACACGTGGTATCATTGATAGGGACCTTAAACCAAGTTCTACTGAACGGAAGTAAGCCTAAAATCCTATTATTGGATATAAAATTCTCATTTCTTAGCTTTAGTGAGAGAAGTTAGTTTATATTATGTTTTCCTTCCACAATTTCCTCCTTCATCAAGCTGATGCATTTCACTTGCATATAAAATTAGAATTTGGTTGCCATGGCTCATAAATTTTTGAGCTTCTATGCTGAAGTTGAATTTGCATTAAACTTACTTGCTTTATACCAGAACGTTCTCATTTTTATTATTAAGTTTAAGAAAATGCCAATTAATGGGGTTTACCCTTCTGCATTGGAAATATATGAGATCCACCAAGAAGTCTCATGTCTTCTTCCAAGTGGATTTAGCTTTCTTTATAGTGACATAACTTTTTGTTCTTTTGGTCTTGACTGCTTATTAGTTCTATGGTTTGATTTGTGTACTTGTGTTCAATATTTTAGCAATGCTTCCCTCCTATGCCTTTATTGCTCAGTTGTTTTGGATCAGGAAGCATATCATTTTTCCTATTTATCTATTGCAGGTCAATACAACGAATTCTAAAATACCCACCTACAAGGACTTTGAGTGGAGATGAAAAACAGCTTCTTTGGAAATTCCGTTTTTCATTAATGTCTGAGAAGAGGGCCCTCACAAAGTTTCTCCGAAGTGTTGAATGGAGTGATGTTCAGGTCAGCATTTTCTGGTTATTGTAACTATTAATGCATCAGCCTCTTAAGTGGAACATTGCTCCTATCTTGCTTTTCTTATTTCGCTTCCCAAATTTCATTGTGTTATGTTAATTCATGAATATTTCAGTATTCTAAACTTAACAAGAATTTCAGTAATTTATATTTTTTTATTTCTATTTTTGGTGAGTTTGGATATTTTAACTTAAATTGTTGACATAAATTTTCAACTGTTGATCCATGCTAAACCAACAGTTTAAAAGCTGATGAGGTGACAATGAAAATAACCACCTCCATCTTCCATCTAATAGCCATTAGATTGCAATAAACCAATGGTTATGAATTTGTATTTCAATCTAAGTCATAAATTTAAATTAATAGATCCCATGCCATTTTTGATATACTGTAATTTTAGGATGCATTAGCTCACCTTTCTCTATTTTTGCTGATGCAACCCACAGGAAGCGAAGCAGGCATTGGAACTGATGAGTAAGTGGGAAATGATTGATGTCTGTGATGCACTGGAGCTTCTGTCACCTGTTTTTGAAAGTGAAGAGGTAAGTGAATTTCTATTAAAAGTCTTTCATTTTTTTTCAAAAAAAATATAAATATTTCTACCTAACTGTGGGTACTTGTGTGGGGATTGCTACCACAAAACTATATTTCTGTGTTTTGACCTTGAAGCTTCATGGTCTCAATGGATTTTTGCTTTTGTGATAGATAATTGTTATCTTTAAATTCATCTCATATTTTTTTAATCTTTCATTATAACTCAATTAGAAGAAAAGAAAGATAGTAGTCTAACCTTTTAACCAAAAATTTATAGAGAACCACATGAAGAATAAGATAGATAAAAGAGAAATAGGGAGAAAATAGAAGAATAGATTTGGGAGCACAGCCAAGCAAGTGTGGAAATTCGGAAGAATTAGAGACTTAAAATGAAACCAATTATCCATGGGGTAGAAACTATTGTCCATATATCATAATCAATCAACCACGTCCACGGTAACATTGGAAGCCTTTATTTGTAGGCTTAAGAAATAGAGTCCTAGGCCTAATCAAAGCACAAAACAAAACCTAAAAGAACTCATTGATGAAATAGAACTCTAAAAAAACTTTGACAATTAAATCCTTAATATTATTAAATAAAGATAAACATAACCGTAGTCTAATCCTACTCGTACATCAAAAAGTCTTGCTATCTAAGTGCAGGCTGCCCTCTGGTTTAACCAGGGCTGCAGTTGGAGGTGCCTAGACCAGGTAGACCTGTTATATGGAAGTGTGGAAACCAGCAAATCCAGATGCTGAGAGCAATTCTAATCCCAACTTTTTAACAATTTATAATCAGGGAATAAAATCTGTACTCTGTTCATTTGTGTTGAAGCGTTTGCTTTGCAGAAACATGCAAGTTTAGGTTATTTTGTGGATGTTGTTCACTTTGAGTGAGTCATCTGTAAGATTTCATCCAAAATTTTAATTTTGTACAGCACTATTGTGCCTGGCTATGCATCTTGCCAGTAAACCTCACTGGGTAGTTTTTACCCATGGTTGGGCATGTGGAGATGAAACTTCAAAACTTGTAATTTGAACTCACATATTTATTTTGGCAGAATATACTAGAAAACCTTCAAAGTTCAGATTGCTTTGGCTCCCTATAAACCTGCTGCTATATATTATTGAGTTTAGACTAATAAATGCTATGCAGTGGGAATTTAGATGTATTATTCATCAAAATAGACAAATTGCACATCCTATAACAGACTGAATAATGAAGGATTGGAATCCCTTTTTAACAGGTCCGTGCTTATGCTGTCAGTATTCTTGAAAGAGCTGACGATGAAGAGCTCCAGTGTTACTTACTGCAACTAGTTCAAGCTCTTCGATTTGAACGTTCGGATAAATCTCGCCTTTCTCAATTTCTTGTACAACGCTGTAGGCACTTTTCAAGTTCAAATTATATTGTGTGTGTATGTGTGCATGTGTGCATGTGCACATATAAGTGCATATGCAGTATTGCTTGTTTAAGGGCTACGTTTTATTTTATGGTTAAGTTGATTTGGTGGCTTCTGATAATATTCCTGAACTTTACAGCATCAAGCAACATTGAGTTGGCTAGCTTTCTTCGCTGGTATGTTTTTGTTGAATTTCATGACCCCGTCCATGCCAAACGTTTTTATTCCACACATGAGATCCTGGCAGAAAGTATGACTAAGGTATAAGTTATCATTCTTGTTTGTCTTATATATAATATGCATTTATTTTGTGAATTTAAATGAGAAAATTCAAATTTTCAGAAAACTTTTGGCTGTTTTGAGTGTCCCAATCCCCTCCCTTACCAACCAAGAATAAAATTATGATAATTTTTCTAAAAGTACAGTGTTCTCCTGGGGTACCCATTTGCATTGAATTTCACCAAGTATGGTTCTGAAGTATAGCAAGAGTGGATAGACAATTGTACAACTTCAGTGTATTACTTTGAGTGCATGAAGCATGCATCCCTTTTATTTAAGAGAATTGCTTTCTCGAAATACAGTGCAATCTAAATGATTCCTCCACAATTTGGATAAAGCATCATACAAATTGCTTCTAAATGATAAGTTGTTTGATACTGAACTTCCTGCTGTTCAATAATTAAATCCACTGTCCAGCAATTGGCGCCTGGTTTGAATGGAGAAGACGGATCTAAATTGTGGCACAGTTTGGTCCGCCAGACAGAATTGACGGCTCAATTGGGTTCTATATCAAGAGATGTTGGAAATGTACGAGGCAAATACCAGAAGAAAATTGAAAAGCTTAGACAGCTTCTTTCTGGTCTTCTTAGTGAACTTACTTATTTTGAAGAGGTAGTTCTTTAATATGAATTTTCTTGTCAATTGAGCTCTTTATGATCTTCTATGGGTTATTTGATGTTTCACATCTATTCAGTTCTTTGGTCAACTTTCACCAATTGTTTTCTATTGTTCTGTTGGTCTGTTATATTTCCAGCCAATTCGATCTCCACTGGCTCCACATGTCCTTATTACTGGAATTGTGCAATCGGAGTCATCGATATTTAAAAGTGCATTGCATCCTTTGCGTTTGACTTTCAGAACAGAAAATGGTGGAGTTTGCAAGATTATTTTTAAGAAGGGTGATGATATTCGGCAGGATCAATTAGTAAATTTCTAAACTGCTGCAATTCCTTAGAACAAAATCTTAGTTTTTTCTTTCCATCTAATTTTTCTCTCCCAATTTTCCTTATTCTATTCCTAACTGGTAATCTGGGTGAGGAAGAAGGTGGATGGAAATCCTATGAAGTTGTTCAAATTTTGATGTTTGGTTATTCTAGGTTGTCCAAATGGTGTCACTCATGGATCGATTGCTTAAGTTGGAAAATCTTGATCTGCACTTAACTCCATATAAGGTGCTTGCAACCGGACAAGATGAGGGCATGCTGGAATTCATACCATCTCGCTCTTTAGCTTTGGTATTATATCTTTTTCTTTGACTGGTCACTTGAAAAGTGAAGTTCATGCATTCAGTTTTTAATCATCATGTTGTTTACCGAGATGTTTGAGTTAAAAATCATTTAGTTAAAGGTGCTTATAAACTTACCCATATTCAATATTCCACCTTTTTTGCTCTCCTACAAGAAACCATAAGTTGCCGTATTAGTTTTCTTTGGAATCTTTTGATTCATTTGTTTTTCTGGTGTGATTTAATTTTCACAATGGCTTCACAAATGTACTTGATAATCTATCTTTTTTTTTTTTTCCTAACATATAATTATGCAGTGAGTAAGCATTTTGTTTCCATATTCAGATTCTCTCAGAGCATCGAAGCATTATAAGCTATCTACAAAAGTTTCATCCTAATGAACATGGACCATTTGGAATTACAGCCTTCTGTCTCGAAACATTTATAAAAAGCTGTGCTGGCTATTCTGTTATCACATACATACTGGGTATTGGAGACAGGTAATTCTTTTTCTTGTGTTGCGAACTTATGGCCTTTGGTTAGTAATTGAAATTTTATTGTTTACTGTATATACAAATTGTGCTTCTGAATGAATTAACATGTTTTTGTCTGCAGGCATCTAGATAATCTTCTACTTAGGGATGATGGACGTCTTTTCCATGTTGATTTTGGTTATATTCTTGGTCGAGATCCCAAGCCATTCCCGCCGCCTATGAAGCTCTGTAAAGAAATGGTTGAGGCTATGGGTGGAGCAGAAAGGTTATTTTCAAACTTTGTTTCACTTTTCATGTTTCTCCTGATTTGCTGGACTATATCAGCACTTGGGAGTTGGGGGAGATATCTTAACTTAGATTCCATAAATGATTACTTTGTCCTTGCAGCCAATATTACACAAGGTTCAAATCCTATTGTTGCGAAGCATACAACATCCTGCGGAAATCTAGTAATCTTATCTTAAATCTGTTTCATCTGTTGGCGGGTTCTAACATTCCTGACATAGCTTCTGATCCTGAGAAAGGCATTCTTAAGGTACCAACCATAATGTTTATAATCTGTAGACATGTTTGTGTTTCTTTATATGACTGACGTTGTGTTGTTTTTGTAGCTTCAAGAGAAGTTTCGGTTGGACTTGGATGATGAGGCCTGTGTGCATTTCTTCCAGGATCTCATAAATGAGAGTGTCAGTGCTCTGTTCCCTCAAATGGTTGAAACTATTCATCGGTGGGCTCAATACTGGCGCTGATTAAAGAAATACATTAAGTATATCGTATCGTAACATATGCCATTTTACAGGACCTGGTAAATATTTCTACTATTCTGATTCTGTCGAGGCTCTTGTTTAAATTTGTATTCTGAAATTTAAAATGAGATACAAACCAGGATCATCATTTCTGAAAACTTTCTTGGAAATTTAATTTCCTTGTTATTTTCACTTCTTGTTTCAGTGTGACACTTTCTGAAGAAGTGCGGTGGGCTGAGGGGAAGAAGTATGAAATTTGTAAATTCTGTATATAGTTAATTATTTTTAAGCTGTTTGGTGCTTCATTGTGGATTTGGATTAAACATTATGTCAGATTAAGTGTAAATATATGTAAATTTTAGTTTCAGCTTCAATGTATGCCTCTGAAGTTAAACAAATTGTTTCCCTAGGAGTTGGACTGGATTGAACCAGATTGGATTGGGCAATTCAGGTTGTTGGACCGGATAAAATCCGGGTTTATTCATTAGTGATGTCATTATAATGACATCTGAAGAAAAAATCAGTGTAAAAAAAATATTATAGACATTTGACATTAATTAATTTTACACGTGTGTTTTATCTAACTAAATTTATATTTATATTAAAATAATTTATATTATATATTTTAATAATTACTTATAGCAAGTGTATCTGTCATCATTAGGGATGATAATTTAAACTCGGCTTTATGTATCTCGACCCTTTCTGACCCTAACGGAAAGGGAATTTCTCGATAAAAATGAAGAAAGGGACGGGGATGAGGATGAAAAAAATCTTCGTAATCGGGGACGGGTCGGGGACGGGGATACATGTGTCCCCATTTTGCCCTGCCCCGCCCCTCCCCTCCCCATCCCACCTCACCCCCTAAACCTAATATATTAATATAATAATTTTTAAACTATTAAGTTTTAGAAATTTTTACATTATGATTTATTAAAACTATAACTTTAATTTTACTAATTTTTCAATTATTAATTATTAGTTTTTATTAATTTCTAAACTATTAATCTAATATATTAAAAAAACCCTAGAATCTCATTATCATAAAATACAAATGTACTAAATTAATTTTATTTCAACTTCAAAACTTAGTTAATCAATCCACCAGGTTTTACACAAAAAAAAATAATAAATTATAAACTTGATAAAATCAATTGAAGTGAATGAAAAATGTTAAATTTAATGTTATTATAAAATTACCCTAAATCATATACATGAAGAGCTACTAATAAAGAGATTAATTATTGCATATTGTTAGATTTTATGAAAACTTTATATTTGAACTAAAATAAGAAAAAATATTTTATAGTGCTTGTAGCAAGTGATATTTTGAGAAAATATGATTTATTTTATTTATCGAAATATATAAAAGAATTAAAATTTATATTTATAGGTATGGAGAGGGGATTTTTTCCCGCGGGAACAGGAAGGAAATGGGAAGGAGATTTTCCTTCACGGGGAGGGGATGGGGATTATTTTTTATCCCCGCAACGGGGACGGGACGGGAACGAGGATTGATATCCCCTACGAGAACGGGTATTGATATCCCCTCCCCACCCCTCTCCATTGTCATCCCTAATCAAGATTACTCATTTTCCATAATAATACAATTCTACATTAATATAGACCCTAAAAAAATAATAATAATAAAACAAATAGATATTAATCTTCCATGTATGATATTAATGATTTTTCTGGTTGGATACTGTGTTTTTCAATATGAATTATACAAATAAAAATGCAAGATAATAAAAAAAAAAGTTACAATTAACTCGAGATGAAGAATCTTGGAGTTAGAAAAAAAAAAAAAAAGCATAAATTTATATTTATTGGAATTATTTACTGCCGTGATGTCCTCAACTATAATTACTTTAATTAATTAGTCTATTTCGTAACCTCTCACATCACAATAACATTATTGAATGGCTCACACACCACCTCGTGTTTTTTAATTTAAGAGGCCAAAGGACTATTTCCCCGATAAAATATGCTGATTTTTAAAAAAATTTTCATTTAATTTTAAAAATTTTATTTATTTACTTATGATCAATTAAAATTAATAAAACCTTAATATCTGAAAAGTTAATCTTATTTTCCTTTTAAAAGTTTAAAACTAATAGTTTCTCTCCCAAATTAAATTTTAAAAAATCACTTTCCCCTTTAGGATTTAGTTTCAAAACCCTATCACTTTTTTCGACGTCATCGTCGGTCATCTCTCATTTCTGACGGTTTCCCTTCTTCTGACAGTCTACTTCAACTCTATCTCAAGCCCTTCAGTGTCAAGAGAAATCGTCTTTCTATACAAAAATGAGATAACTCGTATTTCTCTAGGAAAACGACTTGTCTTCATTTGGAAAGACGATTTTTTTTCTCAGATAACTTCTCTCGACACCAAAAGGCTTCAAGTGGAGTTGAGGTAAGTATCAGAGGAAAGGAAACTGTTGAAAGGGAGAGATAACCGATGATGACACTGGAGAAAGTGACAAGATTTTGAAACTAAACCTTAGAGAGGCAATGTAATTTTTTCAAACTTAGTTTAAGAGAGAAAAATTAATTTTTTAAATTTAGAAGGAAAAATAAAATTATATTTAAGTTTATTTTAAATATTAAATATAAAATAATAATTTTATCTTTAAAATTAACAGATTTAAATGGTTATGGATTGGTAAATAAAATTTTTAAAATTAACCCAAAAAACCTTAAAAAAATAAGCATTTTTTGGGTGGAAAATAACCCTTTCGCCTTTTTAAAATTTCAATTACTCTTTCTCATTAAAATTTACCGCTGACTTTGAATTTGAACCATCAACGACTCCTTTCGTCACATGCTTGCAAGTTTCACCACGTGGTAATAATCTATTGGTTGAACAGAACAAGTCCAGTACCTCATATGTCAATATTGAATAAGCACCAGCAGTCACTGGTAGCGTAGATCACAATCTAACATTTACACTGAGGCCAGGGGTATTTTCGTTATTCTATACAATTCTCGTTATTCTATACGATTCCACTGCCCCTCCTCTACCCCTTTAAAAATCTCCCTGCTTCACGTTTCTCATCCCAATCCCATTTGTCTCGTTGTTGTTAAGCTTCATTCTCCTCTCTCTTCCTCTCTAGGTAAATTCAAATCTGCGATTTCAAATTCTTAAATCCTAATCTATATTCTATTCTTCAATATTGAAACTATACGATTCAATCTAAAAATTCATTTGTTTTGCTGAATTAGTTTATTTTATTTTATTTTGATTTTGGACTGAAGATTTTGGTTTGCATGCTGTTTATTCTTTCTTTTTGACGGTGTAAGGTGATTCGATAATTTTACACAAAATTTCTGTGAATTTTAAAGTTTATTTTGATTTAATTTTGTTATTTTCCATTTGTTTAATGGATCAATTTCAGAAGTACTGTTAGGTTTCCTTCTTGATCTGATGATCGTGCGATTTGACTTTTAGATCTGTTGTATTTCTCTTTGTGTTATAGCTTGGCGATTTGAATTTCTTGGATTAAGAGTTGATCTCACTGAATATTATTCGAAGCTTTTCATTTTGCTGCCAGATCTATCTGATCTCATATATCATGTTCGCAGCAAATCTTTATCTCAGATGTCGTTTTTTATTTAATCAGAAATTTATTATTTTTTAAAGCTGCCGCGAATCTGTGCGACTTTCTTGTGTGTCATTGACTTGAAACACAAATTATTTGTGTTGTAAGGTTTGATTTCTTTCTTTTGACATGTAAGTTTAATCGGTTTATTGTGATGTTGGTGTGGTGATTTTTGGTGTTCACAGACAGGAAAAATGGGGCTGACGTTCACAAAGCTGTTCAGCCGGCTTTTTGCCAAGAGAGAAATGCGTATTCTTATGGTTGGTCTTGATGCTGCTGGTAAGACCACCATCTTGTACAAGCTCAAGCTGGGAGAGATTGTGACCACAATTCCTACTATTGGTAAGTACTCTAAGTCTTGTTTAGTTGGTTTGTGAGTTTGATTATGTATGTCTGTTGAGATGGAGGGGTGATCATGCCAGGGTCAGTTTATTGATTGCTTTGAAATTATCAATCAGTTTTTTTTTTTAATTTAAATTGGATTTGCCTTGCTGCTTTCAAACTCTCTTAATATAACCTGAATTTATGCTAAACTCTTTCTCTCTTGTCCTTTGTGGGTGCTTGGTTTCCAATCACTGTTCATTTGTTATCTCGTTTACTTTATCATTTAACTGAATGTACTGTAATGCATCCTGCATTTGATAAATTATTAATGATATTATCAGATTGTGTCTCGTTTTGCTAAATAGTAAATGCCAGATTTGTCTAGAGGAAGTGGCATATTCACAAGGAAGGTCATAGACCATAATTGTTTTGTCTTGGCTCAAGATTCAGCTTGACGATCTTTTCAAAACCTTGCTTTAACTCCATGCAATTGATTTATATTTTTGTTCATATGATTTAGTACTGGTAAATTTGAAGCAGCCAACTTTCTTTCGAAGTGTGATTTTCTACACCAAAAAAAGAGTTCATGTATTGAAGATGATGGTTTTGAGTTCCTATTATCCAAAATTTTGGCAGCCTAAACAATTCAGCACCAAATGAACAATTTTTAGATACATATGAATACTCATACTTTCATTTTTATTATTTTTTATTTATTTGTTTCTGTTGGCTTTTCAAAGTTGCTTTTCCTAGCTTTGTGCAATAGTGTGTGCAATGGAAGTCATACCTACATGTCTTATTTGCAGGGTTTAATGTGGAGACTGTTGAATATAAGAACATTAGCTTCACAGTGTGGGATGTTGGTGGTCAGGACAAGGTATGAACTTCTAAAATTTCTTGGCATCTCATGCGTGTCTATTGATTATTCTTGCACCTGTCTTTTCAGCAAAACTTAAGTTTACTAATTGGACTATTGATTCTCTAAATTCCATCTTAAAGAGTTTGTTAGTAGAGTTATTAATTCTTGTAATGCTTTAACAATGATGTCTACTTTCACACAGATTCGTCCCTTGTGGAGGCACTATTTCCAGAATACTCAGGGCCTGATATTCGTGGTGGATAGCAATGATAGAGATCGTATCGGTGAGGCAAAAGATGAATTGCATAGGATGTTGAATGAGGTATTTTGGTATTTTAGCCTAGTAGACTTAAATTTGTTTATGTCCAGTGCTGTTACTGTTATAATCATTTAGTGAAATAAGCCAACTGTAGTTGCATTGAAATTAATAGTGATGAACAGCTGGATTGTGTGCCATCGAAATTTGCAATAAGTTGTGGTCATCCAAACCATAACACATTAATCAAATGAAAAATGATAATGCATAATTCAAATGTAAAATGATATGCAATCTTTTTTGTTTCAGATTCATGAAATGCTTGACAATTAAATGGTAATCTGATCTGCTGATGCTAGTCATTATTTTTATATTAATTTCTAGCATGGTCTGATAGCAAATGTTGTATTGTTCTGGATTATGTCTTCATCAATTCAAAATCCACTCTACAAAGCCTATACTACAAAATCTCCTATCTGTATGAAACAGCAATATTTATTTGCCAACTATTCTAGCTGGCATCCCCTTTTAATTAATGCACTTTGACGGTTTGTTAATATTAAGCTCATTGGTTTCAGGATGAGCTGCGAGATGCTGTCTTGCTTGTATTTGCTAACAAACAGGATCTTCCAAATGCAATGAATGCTGCTGAGATTACTGATAAACTCGGCCTCCACTCGCTCAGGCAGCGTCACTGGTAAAATTGACCACTTTTTGCTGTTATTTTGTCAGTGTCATGTTTTGGATGGGTTCTAATATGCTTCCGTTTTTCAGGTACATTCAAAGCACCTGTGCAACCTCTGGTGAGGGTCTTTATGAAGGTCTGGAATGGCTCTCCAACAACATTGCTAACAAGGTGAGAAAGCATCCCCTTGTACAAAATTTCTAAAAAAATTATGTGAATGAAACTGCGCTCAGTAAAATTTCTGATTTCAAAATATGTTGAGCTGCACTGTGGAATTTTGCTGCTACGTTTTTCTCTGTTCTGAATTCCTCTATTTTTCTTGAATTGTAGGCATGAAGCCATTAAAGATCTTTTGCGGACTGGCAATTCTGGATGCAGGGGTGAATATTATCTATTTTTTTTTATAGTTTCTTTTTGCTTGAGACAGTTGGGTTGTTTTGTTTTTTTTGTTTTTTGTTTTTAGGACCTTATGACTATACTGTAATAGAAGAATGGTTGGTTAAATACTTGTACTTTTGAGCCTTCAGCTGGGTTTAGATGTGGTGCTTCTATCTGTAATTGAAACTAATTTGGTGCAACATCCCCATATAATTTTGTTTTCTTTCAATGCGTTTATGTTGTTGCTGGCGTACAGGGAGGTGATATTTATGGTAAGAATAAGACGGTGTAATTGGTTATTGAACATAGCAGTTGGTCAAACTACCTCATCTAATAATTCCCTGGCTTTGTTATGAAGTGAAAGTTGACTGTTCTGACAAATAAGATGTTTTAGTTTTGCATCTCGCAGTCTCCGTGATTTATTTTCTGGGCCTGTCACGCTGCTTAATGTGGCACAAGACCAAAAAAGTGGCAGATCTCCGGATTACGGCTTACCTGAACTCAGCTCACTAATTGTATATGGTAAAATTGAAGATAAATTCACCAGATTATTTCTCATCAATTTGTGGAGGCTCAGAAGCGGTTTTACTTTTACCGAATCATGTATGTAAGATCTTACTGAAGCTTCATGCTCATAAAATTGGTTATTGATTATAGTCAGTCACTTGTAAACCCGGCATGGAGTCGCTCTACATGATATAAACAGAAACTCACATAAAAATGAAAATCTTCTATTTTTCTAACCCTTAAGTATGCACCCCATCTCACCCTTTAATCCTCCATCAAGATTGGCATGTGAGTGAAGTGAAGGGTTTTAATAGTACCTTTTACTTTCATTGCAATAGATCAAATCAACTAGGTTATCAATAACAATTTTAATCTCACTCTTAAGATGATAGCTCACTCACTGTCATATACAGTTCTTATCCTCCTAACTAAAAATAAATAAGATCAAATTTGTTGAGCCCATAGTAACAAATATTGAATTAAAAACGCAAAAGCTATTTGATATCTGAATTAGTTGCTTGCATTTTCACTTTATCTTTTAAGATTTGTGTTTGATTCATCATTCATGCCCTTTGCGTTTATCCTTCGAAACTAAAAAATGTGTAACTATGCATACTTTTCATACAATAATATTATTTATATATATATATATATATATATATATATATGATTTAAATATATAAATAATATATCAATATATAATTAAATATTATTTTATCTTTAATTTAAAAATATATACAAATAATTTTACTTTTTTGGATTATGTAATTGTATTACTATCTAAGGAAGAGTATTTTACTCGGTAAAAGTCAGTTTCAGCTTTTCTTTATTCCGCAATTTAATATACATTTGAGGGACCTTTTGCTTTGGTCACATGTGAAGAAAGACTGGATAATGACATAGTTTAATTAATACTTGATTAAATTTAATTAATATAATGTAATCATGATTTTTAAGCAAGTTGCTTTCTTAATTGGAATATATATTTTTTTTATTCTGTAAAAAATCTATTGACGTCAAACCTGATGCCTCGTAACCAGGAAAAAATTATATTTTAATTGGAATATATATATATATATATATATATATATTTATATATATATATTTATATTTTTATATATATATATATTTATAAGTACCCATTACATTAATCTCGTTTTCAATTTTTAATCTAATCCAAGAATCAGCGATGTGATTATCGCTGAAGCTTATGATGTCGCTTTATTTAAGATTAATTATTGTTGTGACCAAAAATTAAATAAACCTAAAATTTTTATCAATATTTAGAATTTGAAAACGAATTCACAATCCTCCTACAGATTTGAATGAATTTTCCTTTTTCTGGGGAACATCTTTAATTTTGCATGTCATAAACTCTTATATATCTGTGGCTCCGAGAATATTATTTCTTTGGCTCTAAGCTTTACAAAAGTTTAAAGGAAAATAATGAAAGGAAATCCCAAGACCAACAGAATTAACGGATTTTGTGGAGCGCAAAACATCCATTTAGTTAAAGGTATAGGGATGCTAAGAATTCTGCAGTGAAAGCTGAAAAGGAAAAGGAGGAAGCAGTAGCAGAAGAGCACAATGAAACATAATAAAGCTACAAAGCTAACAGTGAATCTCTCCCAATTACCATTCAAAACCAGTACGTCTTCTTCACAAAACAGGTTGAGATCTGAGAATCTTTGTTATCGTTGTTGTGAACACTACGGCATGTTGTGCTGTCACATCTCCTTGCTCTTCACTGCATTTTCATCCATGTAGTATTATTCCTTCTCCTTTCTCTTCTTTTTCTCTTTTTATATATGCTTTTCTTAATCCTCAAGGCCGAATATTATAAGTTGGCTATGAATAGCATGTTCTTGACTCACTCAAACGTTGTTCATTTGATTGTATAAATAAGTTTCTATAGTTTATTTGAATCCGATTGTTCGTCTCTCGTAATTAAATTTGGCAGCTTCTCTTAATATTATTTCCAGGGGCCCATGTAGGCCAACAATTTCATTTCTTTTCTTTTCCAATCCACAGATGCATGCTATATCTTTTCTTTTCTTGTTTATATTTTACAGAAAAAGAGGAAAATGACTCCCACTATCGATTTATGCATGCCTTTACGTCTCCTCCTGGTTTTTAAGTATATTTATGAATATACTATCACCACCACCTATCAAATCTCATCCGTCCATTTTGATGATAAGGCCAGAGTGGTGGGTTGTAGAGGAAGTGATATTCATTAATTTTTTGTTTTTTACTTTAATTTATACCGACCTGGATTTGAACAAGGAATATTACTAAAAACATCCAAGAGAAAATATATAAAAAGGCTGAAATATCTCAGTTTCATTTAGAGTTCATTTGACATGCATTTAGACCTCATTTGGTGAGGTCTATTTAAGGAGGCCAAGTTTGCCAATGCAGCTCAGTTAGGTAGCTTCCAGAAAACACCAATCTTCTTAAATCACTCAACATTTTCAAGTGATCTCCAGCATTCAAACCAAAGTGATGGCCCCAGAAGTTCCTGTAGATGTCTTCTCGGGCAGTGGCAAGATTTCTACGTTGAACAAGGGCTATTCAAAAAGAGCCTACGTGACATTTTTAGCCGGCAATGGCGATTATGTTAAAGGAGTGGTTGGGTTGGCTAAGGGTTTGCGCAAGGTGAAAAGTGCATACCCTCTAGTTGTTGCAATTTTGCCCGATGTCCCCGATGAGCACCGTCAGATCCTAAGGTCTCAGGGCTGCATCGTTCAAGAAATCGAGCCTATTTACCCCCCAGAAAATCAGATTCAATTTGCCATGGCCTACTATGTCATCAACTATTCCAAGCTCCGCATATGGAATGTAAGTAATTATAACACATAAATATTCTCACTTTTTTTTTTCTTTGGGTGAACCTTAACACCATACAGATAAGTATATACTGTGCATAAAGAATTACAAAGATACACTTTAGGTCTCTATCAAAACCATATCTCATCTTCGTGCATTTAATATGAAAATCAAGCATATATACTTAATACTTCTCTTTTTCAGCACAAGTTCGTATATATATAGTTGGGTTAATGTATGTTTACAGTTCGAGGAGTACAGCAAGATGATATACTTGGATGCTGATATTCAAGTGTTCGAGAATATTGACAATCTTTTCGACACGGCAGACGGGTATTTCTACGCTGTAATGGACTGCTTCTGTGAGAAGACATGGAGCAACTCACCCCAATACTCCATTGGCTACTGCCAGCAGTGCCCAGATAAAGTCAAATGGCCTGCCGAGATGGGATCTCCTCCTCCTCTGTACTTCAATGCTGGAATGTTTGTGTTCGAGCCTAGCCGTTTAACCTATGAAAGTCTTTTTGAGACTCTCCAAATCATTCCACCAACACCATTTGCTGAGCAAGTGAGTTCATTTTTAAGAAGTTACTCCAGGCGATTCTGATTTTATTGTATTAATTTTTTTGCCGTATGGATTTGACAGGATTTCTTGAACATGTTCTTCCAAAAGATTTACAAACCAATTCCCTTGGCCTACAACTTGGTTCTCGCGATGATTTGGCGCCACCCAGAGAATGTGGAGCTTGAGAAAGTAAAGGTGGTGCATTATTGCGCTGCTGTGAGTACTCTCGAATAATTCAAATTTGTTTTTCAGAATCTTCCTATTTCAGAAGCTTAATTAAACTCCTTTTAATTTCCTTCTTTCGTAAACTAAAATAGGGTTCAAAGCCCTGGAGGTACACTGGAAAGGAAGTTAATATGGACAGAGAAGACATAAAGATGTTAGTGGAAAAATGGTGGGATATTTATAACGATGAGTCCCTTGATTTCAAGGCAGAAGATCATGCTCCAGAAGAAGAGACATTTTCGAGAACATCCATCATGTCTACTATGCCAAAATCTGCCATTTCTTACATTCCGGCTCCCTCCGCCGCTTGAAAAGTCGTTTATGTATTACTAGCAGATATATTATACACTTTATTAGGCCGGTCGGCCTTTCTTTGCTGTGACTTGCGAGAGTTCATAAAGTACCTTATGATATGACTCTTAGTAATGAGTCTGATCTAATTTTCTTGGATGCATGTCTTCCAGACTGTATGAATTTTGTCTAATATATTATGTACTTACAAATATATATAATGATCTTATCTTTGCTTGCTATTAAATATACAGGACAATTCTTAGGTCTGAAAGAGATTCTAATTCTTGCCATTTCAATCTTCAACCTTCAAGGCCCTTTGACTGGAAATTTAAATAAACTATCAATTTCTTACATAGACATTCGATAGAAGACTAATTATGAGACCAATTGAAAAGTCATATTTTTTTACGACATAAATGTCGTCAGCCGAAGGTTTAAAACGAAGAGAAGAGATCATTGATATAAAAAAAAAAAAAAAGGTAAAAAGAAATTTTTGAAAGAGAGAAAATATAATTTTTTAAAGTTACGAAAATTTTAAGTAGAGAGTGAAGTAATTAATTTTTAAAATTTAGGAAGAAAAATATAATAAATTTTATTTATTTTTAATATTATTAGTAAAATGTTAATTTTATCCTTATCTCTAAAAAAAAATTCTATTGGCAATTGCATCATCGGTGAGATTTTAAAATTTTCAAATCTTACGGATATAATTTTGAGAACATAACTAAACTTGGATGGAAAGTAAGTAGTCCTTTGACCCTTAATTATAATACTAAATGAAGAGAAATTAACTAAAATAATTTTTTTTATAAATCATACCATGGATTATACAGTCATAATTAACATATCAATTTAATATCTATTTTTAATTTTAAAAATTAATTAATAAAAGTTAACTATATCTTATAATTTCATCTGCAGTTAATTTTATATTTTAGAATGTTTTATTTATTTTAAATCTATATTATTATATAAGACTGATTTAATTTTGAGTTATAATTGGTAAGAAAATCGAATATAAATGTATTTTAATACAGTAGACATGATGGGTTAAAAGTTAACTACATTGATTTTCTGCCTTCATACTTGTGATCTTATAATGGTGACAGATTGGTCTTTTATCAACAGCCATTGCTTCTAGCTTTGGTAAGCCAATTTCTGATAATAAAGAACTGGAAGATTACAAACCTGAAGATGTAGCACGGTCCCTTTTGAGATTGATTTCAAATAATGTTAGGCAGGTCAGTTTCAGTGACACAGTTTGCTTTCTTAATCACTCAGCAATATACTTGTGAAGCACTGATTTTGTGTGCATGAATACTTAAGAGACCCTTCAGCCCCAGTTATATACTGCAATTGGTCACACTCCTAAGTAACTTTGTGCTTATGAATCATTGCCACAAGCATGGTCAACAAAGTACAAGTGACAACCATCCAAGTGAACTTACATTTATATAAACTTTCATTGTGAAGGATCATAGACATTTACTTAAATAGATATAGAAATATGCAATTTGTTTCACCCTCATTCTCAGAAAATGAGAAGAGGACCCAGGACACAGAAGTTAATTAAGAATGCTAATGCATATGGTAAAATTTCAATGTCTTGGACAACAAAAGTTTCATGAAACCTTTTACTCTGGGTAACATTTTTTAATGATACTGTGAGGCTTCATTTCTTAGTCTGTCTACCTCATTTATGTTCCATGGGCAATTCCTTGTTTTTTATGTGCTTCTTCTGAAAAAAATGAAAGCATGTTATCTTTCGCTTTAAAGATTTAGAAGCTATAACTGCATATTAAACTTTGTTTCTATAGCATACTAGTTGTTATCACTTGCTTGATGAGGACAGATTTATTGAGATTCATTGGGATGTAATTTGTTACAATTCTTCTCTCCATAGCAAAATTGAGAATGTGTTTTCTTATACTTGCTTTAATTGTTGGTCTAGGTCCAAGATTTGCTATTGTGCATATCATTATCTTATCTAATTCCATCTGAAAATGACGTTTAGCTTCTCTGTTCCCACATTACTTACTTGAAGACTCTACAATTTGGGCTCAAGGTGATACTTTTTGCTGGATTTTTTATTCGATGTCCTTGCTTATACCATGGACACAATCTATGTCGGTGTTCATTTCTGGTCATTATTTGGACTTGGTACTGCCTATTGGTTTTCCCATCCTGCAAATTTTCGACGGAGTGTTCTAAAACTACTCAACCTGTTGCTTCAATTCAAGGTAATGAACAAATTTTATTTTAAATCTGATAATATTTAAGGCACGAGTTCTTCATTGAGAATGTTGCAAACACCAGAAGCAGAGAAAAGGCCACTTATTCAAGAACTAGTTCCAATTGCGCGCGCACACACGTTTTATTGATGGTGAAATAGACATGACTCCATAATAAAAAGACAGACACAACAAAGACACTTGATAGCACAAACGGTTCCTTCTTGTCAGCACCAAAAGGCCAATATCTCAAGCCTTGTAACAGACATCCCCTTCACAGATCCGTCCTTCTTGGCTGGGTTTATCTTCCTTGGCATCATCATCTTTGGTTTCTTTATGCTCTTCCAAAGCACATTTGGGATGTAGATCGAAGTCACATTTTCCACAGTAGAATGACCACATGTGTCCTTCTTCATCACATCCATCACAGGCATACACCATGCGGCGAGTAAGAACAAGCTCATGCTCATGACGTGCATGCTTCACCTTCTCAGGCCACCCCTTTGCCATTTCCTCAATTTTCGCTTCAATATTCTTCACATGTTCTTCGGTAAAAGGATAAGCAGCATCTCCATGGACTGAAATCAGATTCCTTGCTTCTGTTGAGATGGTTCGGCCAGTTGGTCCAAGAGCCACTAGCATAGGAATGCCACGGACCTTGAATTTCCGACTCAAAGATGCCTTCCTCCTATCACCAAAGGGAAGCGCCAGCCATGGCATTCCTGAAAAAAAATCATCAAAGGAAGCTTGGTCCCTGTCACTAGAAATAAAAATCACTTCAAATGGTTCATTTTTTGCCTTGATTTTGTGGTATGCTTCTGTAAGTTTTGGCAAAAATGCCCGGCAGGGAGGGCACCAATGCGCTGAAAAGTACAGGACAATGGTCTTCCCAACTAATTCGGACACCGGAATCTGAAACAGGAGATAGAAGTCATCATGAGTAAAGAGGTCGATTGAAACAAAGTCTAACATGGCTAATAGGCTATTCAAGTAGTAGCAGCATTAAATATCTCAGAAGTATCATACCTTGCTTCCATCTTTCCCAATGACAAAATCCAGATCCTCAGAAACCAGAACTGATTCCAGGGTTTGAGTTGCCTCTTTCGCTTTCTCTATTTCAGCAAGTTGTGCAAACTTTTCAGGGGTGAATGGGAATGCCTCAACTCCATGTTCTTGGACAGCTTCAGCAACATTGGAATTGAGAGTTTTCCCATCTGGCCCAATAATCACCAGAGTGGGAAGGGTGGAGAGCTCAAAGTACCGAGCCAGCTTCTCACAGCTCTTATCCTTGAAGGGCAATGCTAGCCAAGGCACGCTACATAAGCTCTCCTTGAAAGATTCCTCCTCCTCATCAAGGGATATTGACACAATCTCAAAGCTCTCCCCCTTTTCTTTCAGCTTCTCATAGACCTTGATTAGCTCTGGAGTAAAGCCAGCAGAGGCCTTGAATGAATGCAACGAAAAGTACAGACCAACAGTCTTCCCTTCAAGTTCCGCGACAGGTATCTTGTATGCAAATTTATAATAAATTCAGATCAGATGAGGAAACAATTCATTTCAAGAAGATGGTGCGAGCTTGAAATTTTTCAAAAGAAAGCATCATCGCCCTAAAAATGTACCTTTTTTCCATCGGATGAAACCAAGTAGTCCCGTGATTTGGTGACCAAGATAGATTTTAAGGACTGTTCCCTTTTGGCTCTTTCTTCTTCCTCTTTCATCTCCTTGATCTTTTCTTCAGTAAAAGGGTACCCTTCCACTCCATACTCTCGAATGATCTCCACTCCACTATCAGTCAAAACTTTCCCATTTTCATCAAGAATCACCAGGTAAGGGACACCACTCACCTCGAACAACTTATCCAATCTATCACGTGTCTCTGAATCAGAGAATGGGATCGCAAGCCAAGGCATCTTTGAGAAGTAGCCCTTGAATGCCTCTTCATCCTCATCACCCGAAACAAAAACAACCTCAAAATCACCTTTTGAAGAGAGTTCATCGTAAGACTCCGCCAAAGCCGGCGTGAATCGCTTACACGGAACACACCATGATGCTGAGAAATACAACCCAACCTTCTTTCCCTTCAAGCTCTCAATTTTAACCTGTAAAATAAAAATTCCCGAGCAAAAAAAAAAAGAAACTATTCATTCCCTTTTCAATCACACAACAAATCACAACCTAAATTGTAAAAAAAAAAAAAACACACTTAAATCCCCTTATCTACTAGTAGAAGAAAAACAAAAAGAATCGACGATATCATTACCTGGTTACCGTCGTTGCGAACAAGAAAGTCTCTCTCAGAAGAAGAGAGGATGGTGTAAACATCATGAAAAACTGCTTGGGTATCAGTAGATGGAGTGTCGGCCATGGGTATTTTCTGTTGATTTGAACTAGTGAGATGACTGTTGAAGTATTGGACAATGGGATTAACTGCACGGGTACACTTATAGAAGGAGGTCCAGCAAGAAAATTTTCTAGATATTTCTTGCTTAAGTAGTAAGTAAGACGCGAATCAAGACTCAACACTAGTTGGAGACGGTTCACTTCAAAAAAAAAAAAACAGTCTAAGTCTGTAGAAAGAGATAAGACTTGAAACGTGTCCGTTGTTTCTTAGTTATTTTAGCCATTCTTTTATAATTAAATTACAGTCACACCCATGCTGTTACCCCATTTCGGTTTGCTGTTAAAATTTTTTATAACTCAGTCCTGGGTTTTTTTTTTATGGGCTTTTGGTTTCCAGCGGTGTTTAGATCAAAATTATTTTAATAATTTATTTATTTTTTTGTTATTATCTTAACTTTATCATTAAAAAAATATATTAATATTATTTTATTACAGTGATATGATAATAATATATAATTAAATTATTTTTATTTTTATTTTTATTTTTATTATATTTTTATTTAGTAATTAAATGTTATTATTTTTAATTTAACATAAATAATTTTAAAATAATTATATTTAAAAATATTGATATAAAATAATATCTTAATTTATAACCAGATAAATATAATATTTATTTGTATTTATTATTTTTATTAAATATAACAATAAATCTAATAATTTTTGAAATAATCTTTTTTAAAATAATAATTATTTTTTATAATAAAAAATTACATAAATCAAACTCATCTGAAATATTAAAGTTTAGATTTTGATTGCTGTTTTTAGATTTTAATTATTTTTAAATACAAACGCTATGATACTTCTAACGTTTAAATGAGAAACCAAGAGGGTAAAGAACATAAACCATATACAATGAGGATTTCAGTGTAATTTACTATTCAAGTGGGCGGAGAAAAAATCTTTCTCAGTCTCAGTGTTGAGACTTTTGACACAACTGCACGTGGACGTTAGCTGAACAAGGAATGTTTCTGATATTTATTTACTATAATTGTATTATCAAATCACTCCCCTCATTTCTCAACTCACCCCACTCCTTCCCATGTTGTTGCCAAAATGGACTAATACAAGACTAAGACCAAAAGAAATCCAAAAACGGTGAACATCTTGGGCAATGTAACTTTTGAATGTATCAATCTTCAAATTCCTAGAAGCCAAACAAAGCACAAAAAGAGTGTACAAGCTAATGTAAATTATCTCTTAACTTGATCCTAAGCCTCTCGACATAACTTTCCTCTTCAATGCTTGATAATTTTGAAAGAATTATCATCATATCTCAAATGAAAATATATGATTGTGAAATAGGATAGTGAATTAATTTAATAGAAAGATGAAAACATTGAGTTATAAAGTCTGAATACGAGTGAAAATCCTATCAAGAATCTCGATATGATGGGAGATATTTGGTTTTGTCATTGCATGAGAGATGACTCTCTCTTTTCCTTATCGAGTGTAAGGCTTAGATGGCAATAGTATTTTTATTTGAGTAATAATTTTAAAAACGATAACATTTTTTAATAAAGGTGATGAAAATGATTGTGTTTAAGTGATGTATTTTAAAATAATAATGTCTTCAAACATAAATAATGTTTTGTACCAAAAAAATGATATTCAATATAATAGCATTTCAAATGAGAAAGAGTTGTTGACAATGGTAGAAAATGATAGAGTAGAAAACAAAATTTGTAATTACTATAAGCAAAAGTGAGAGTAAAAATGGAGAGCAGGTAGATATTGTATTTAAGAAGAAGAAATTGAGATGAAAAGGAAAAATGACTTTCCTACTTTTTTATGTGATGGTTTTCATTTATGGAAATGGATAGGGGGTCAAAGTACATTGTTTAAACGGAAATCATTCATCAAAGTTATGGTGGCACATAGTCATTCGTCAATATTTAATTTCAAGGGAGTTTCCTGGAAGCGTGACCAGGGCCACACACCCCCTGGAAATGGATAGGGGGTCAAAAATGCATGAACTTCGTCAATATTTAATTTCAATCGACTGCTTCTGTGAGAAGACATGGAGCCACTCACCCCAATACTCCATTGGCTACTGCCAGCAGTGCCCAGATAAAGTTAAATGGCCTGCCGAGATGGGATCTCCTCCTCCTCTGTACTTCAATGCTGGAATGTTTGTGTTCGAGCCTAGCCGTTTAACCTATGAAAGTCTTTTTGAGACTCTCCAAATCATTCCACCAACACCATTTGCTGAGCAAGTGAGTTCATTTTTAATAAGTTACTCCAGGCGATTCTGATTTTATTGTATTAATTTTTTTGCCGTATGGATTTGACAGGATTTCTTGAACATGTTCTTCCAAAAGATTTACAAACCAATTCCCTTGGCCTACAACTTGGTTCTCGCGATGATATGGCGCCACCCAGAGAATGTGGAGCTTGAGAAAGTAAAGGTGGTGCAATATTGCGCTGCTGTAAGTACTCTCGAATAATTCAAATTTGCTTTTCAGAATCTTCCTATTTCAGAAGCTTAATTAAACTCCTTTTAATTTCCTTCTTTCGTAAACTAAAATAGGGTTCAAAGCCCTGGAGGTACACTGGCAAGGAAGTTAACATGGACAGAGAGGACATAAAGATGTTAGTGGAAAAATGGTGGGATATTTATAACGATGAGTCCCTTGATTTCAAGGCAGAAGATCATGCTCCAGAAAAAGAGACATTTTCGAGAACATCCATCATGTCTATTATGCCAAAATCTGCCATTTCTTACATTCCGGCTCCCTCCGCCGCTTGAAAAGTCGTTTATGTATTACTAGCAGATATATTATACACTTTATCAGGACAGTCGGCCTTTCTTTGTTGTGACTTGCGAGAGTTCATTAGGTACCTTATGATACGACTCTTAGTAATGAGTCTGATCTAATTTTCTTGGATGCATGTCTTCCAGATTGTATGAATTTTGTCTAATATATTATGTACTTACAAATATATATATATAATGATTTTATCTTTGCTTGCTATTAAATATACAGGACAATTCTTAAGTCTGAAAGAGATTCTAATTCTTGCCACTTCAATCTTCAACCTTCAAGGCCCTTTAACTGGAAATTTAAATAAACTATCAATTTCTTACATAGACATTCGATAAAAGACTAATTATGAGCCCTATTGGAAAGTCATTTTTTTTCACGAGATAAATGTCGTCAACCAACAGTTTAGAGCGAAAAGAAGAGATCATTGACATCAAAAAAGGTAAAAAAACATTTTCAAAGAAAGAAAATATAACTTTTCAAAGTTCAAAATTTTAAATAAAGAATGAAGTCATTAATTTGTAAAATTTAAGAAGAAAAATATAATAAATTTTACATTTTTTTAAATATTATTAGTAAAATGTTAATTTTATCTTTATCTCTAATAGAAAATTCTAACGACAATTGCATCATTGGTGGGATTTTGAACAGGATATGATTTTGAGAACACAACTAAACTTGGATGGAAAGTAGTCCTTTGACCCTTAATTATAATACTAAATGAAGAGAAATTAACTAAAATAATTTTTTTTATTAATCATACCATGGATTATACAGTCATAATTAACATATCAATTTAACATCTATTTTACTCTATTTTTAATTTTAAAAATTCATTAATAAAAGTTAACTATATTTTATAAATTATCTGCAGTTAATTTTATATTTTAAAATGTTTTATTTATTTTAAATCTATATTATTACATAAGACTGATTTAATTTTGAGTTATAATTGGTAAGAAAATCGAATATAAATGTATTTTAATACAGTAGACATGATGGGTTAAAAGTTAACTACATTGATTTTCTGCCTTCATACTTGTGATCTTATAATGGTGACAGATTGGTCTTTTATCAACAGCCATTGCTTCTAGCTTTGGTAAGCCAATTTCTGATAATAAAGAACTGGAAGATTACAAACCTGAAGATGTAGCACGGTCCCTTTTGAGATTGATTTCAAATAATGTTAGACAGGTCAGTTTCAGTGACACAGTTTGCTTTCTTAATCACACAGCAATGTACTTGTGAAGCACTGATTTTGCGTGCATGAATACTTAAGAGACCCTTCAGCCCCAGTTATATACTGCAATTGGTCACACTCCTGAGTAACTTTGTGCTTATGAATCATTGCCACAAGCATGGTCAACAAAGTACCAGTGACAACCATCCAAGTAAACTTACATTTATATAAACTTTCATTGTGAAGGATCATAGACATTTACTTAAATAGATATAGAAATATGCAATTTGTTTCACCCTCATTCTCAGAAAATGAGAAGAGGACCCAGGACACAGAAGTTAATTAAGAATGCTAATGCATATGGTAAAATTTCAATGTCTTGGACAACAAAAGTTTCATGAAACCTTTTACTCTGGGTAACATTTTTTAATGATACTGTGAGGCTTCATTTCTTAGTCTGTCTACCTCATTTATGTTCCATGGGCAATTCCTTTTTTTTTATGTGTTTCTTCTGAAAAAAATGAAAGCATGTTATCTTTTGCTTTAAAGATTTAGAAGCTATAACGGCATATTAAACTTTGTTTCTATAGCATACTAGTTGTTATCACTTGCTTAATGAGGACAGATTTATTGAGATTCATTGGGAACAACAGCATTGGGTGCATTCATGAGCTATGGTAACCTCAGTCTTGATGACTTATCAACCCATCAATTAGTGCAAAGATATCCAGTCAGCGGAACCAATGCAGGAAGTAAGATTTGTTGCCCACTGATGGGGGACTTGTATGACACCAATTGTATAGAATGTGGTTTCGACGCAGCTTAGCATCTGAAGCCTTTCCCTTTTGGACTCTGCATACAGATATGGCATGCCAAACCTGGTAAAGTGCTAACCTGCAACTTCGAAAGCTTAGAATACGTGTAAAATGGAGCTTTGTTGAAAACGTAGGGGACCAATAATTTCAGTGCTTAAAAAAGTGTGGGAAATAGTTCAAAGAAGAAAATTGTTGATTATATGTACAAGGTTATGTAATATCACCATTTTGATCTTTTAGTTTTTAAAACCCTAATGTCTTTTAATTGGTTTATGATGTTAATGACTACTAATTTGATACGCTCATATTGAATTGATCGACTCCGTCCACTCATGTTTATCCATATTTTCAACTGAACATCCTTCACTTGTTTATCACTACAGTTACTAGTTGAATAAAAAGAAATCTTTTGCGAGCACTTAGTTGATATTGATGAAGCGCATAGAGTACCAGTGAAAATACGTCAACCTTTAATACAAGCTGATACCCATCCACCCTCTCTCTCTCTCTCTCTCTCTCTCTCTCTCTCTCTCTCTCTCTCTCTATATATATATATATATATATATGGATAGATAGATAGGGCAAAGGTGTACTTATGATCAAGTTTATTGATGGTGAAATAGACATGACTCCTTAAAAAAAAGACATACACAACAAAGACACTTCATAGCACAAACGGTTCATTCTTGTCAGCACCAAAAGGCCGATATCTCAAGCCTTGTGACAGGCATCCCCATCACAGATCCATCCTTCTTGGCTGGGTTTATCTTCCTTGGCATCATCATCTTTGGTTTCTTTATGCTCTTCCAAAGCACATTTGGGATGTAGATCGAAGTCACATTTTTCACAGTAGAATGACCACATGTGTCCTCTTTCATCACATCCATCACAGATATACACCATGTGGCGAGTAAGAACAAGCTCATGCTCATGAAGTGCATGCTTCACCTTCTCAGGCCACCCCTTTGCCATTTCCTCAATTTTCGCTTCAATATTCTTCACATGTTCGTCGGTAAAAGGATAAGCAGCATCTCCATGGACTGAAATCAGATTCCTTGCTTCTGTTGTGATGGTTCGGCCAGTTGGTCCAAGAGCCACTAGCTTAGGAATGCCATAGACCTTGAATTTCCTACTCAAAGATGCCTTCCTCCTATCACCAAAGGGAAGCGCCAGCCATGGCATTCCTGAAAAAAAATCATCAAAGGAAGCTTGGTCCCTGTCACTAGAAATAAAAATCACTTCAAATGGTTCATTTTTTGCCTTGATTTTGTGGTATGCTTCTGTAAGTTTTGGCAAAAATGCCCGGCAGGGAGGGCACCAATGCGCTGAAAAGTACAGGACAATGGTCTTCCCAACTAATTCGGACACCGGAATCTGAAACAGGAGATAGAAGTCATCATGAGTAAAGAGGTCGATTGGAACAAAAGTCTAACATGGCTAATAGGCTATTAAAGTAGTAGCAGCATTAAATATCTCTAAAGTATCATACCTTGCTTCCATCTTTCCCAATGACAAAATCCAGATCCTCAGAAACCAGAACTGATTCCAGGGTTTGAGTTGCCTCTTTCGCTTTCTCCATTTCAGCAAGTTGTGCAAACTTTTCAGGGGTGAATGGGAATGCCTCAACTCCATGTTCTTTGACAACTTCAGCAACATTGGAATTGAGAGTTTTCCCATCTGGCCCAATAATCACCAGAGTGGGAAGGGTGGAGAGCTCAAAGAACCGAGCCAGCTTCTCACAGCTCTTATCCTTGAAGGGCAATGCTAGCCAAGGCACGCTACATAAGCTCTCCTTGAAAGATTCCTCCTCCACATCAAGTGATATTGACACAATCTCAAAGCTCTCCCCCTTTTCTTTCAGCTTCTCATAGACCTTGATTAGCTCTGGAGTAAAGTCAGCAGAGGCCTTGAATGAATGCGACGAAAAGTACAGACCAACAGTCTTCCCTTCAAGTTCCGAGACAGGTACCTTGTATACAAATTTATAATAAATTCAGATCAGATGAGGAAACAATTCATTTCAAGAAGATGGTGCGAGCTTTAAATTTTTCAAAAGAAAGCATCATTGCCTTGAAAAGTACCTTTTTTCCATCCGATGAAACCACGTAGTCCCGTGATTTGGTGACCAAGATAGATTTTAAGGACTGTTCCCTTTGGGCTCTTTCTTCTTCCTCTTTCATCTCCTTGATCTTTTCTTCAGTAAAAGGGTACCCTTCCACTCCATACTCTCGAATGATCTCCACTCCACTATCAGTCAAAACTTTCCCATTTTCATCAAGAATCACCAGGTAAGGGACACCACTCACCTCGAACAACTCATCCAATCTATCACGTGTCTCTGAATCAGAGAATGGGATCGCAAGCCAAGGCATCTTTGAGAAGTAGCCCTTGAATGCCTCTTCATCCTCATCACCCGAAACAAAAACAACCTCAAAATCACCCTTTGAAGAGAGTTCATCGTAAAACTCCACTAAAGCCGGCGTGAATCGCTTACACGGACCACACCATGATGCTGAGAAATACAACCCAACCTTCTTTCCCTTCAAGCTCTCAATTTTAACCTGTAAAATAAAAAATCCCGAGCAAAAAAAAAAGAAGAAACTATTCATTCCTTTTTCAATCACACAACAAATCACAGCCTAAATTTAAAAAAAAAAAAAACCGAATCCCCTAATCTACTAGTAGAAGAAAAACAAAAAGAATCGACGATATCATTACCTGATTACCGTCGTTGCGAACAAGAAAGTCTCTCTCAGAAGAAGAGAGGATGGTGGAAACATTGTGAAAAACTGCATGGTTATCAGTAGATTGAGTGTCAGCCATGAGCATTTTCTGTTGATTTGAACTAGTGAGATGATTATTGAGTACTGGACAAAGGGAACAACTGGGCGTGGACACTTATAGAAGGAGCCAAGTCAGGGCCCCAGCAAAATGATTTTCTAGATATTTCTTGCTTAAGTAGTAAGTAAGACGCGAATCAAGAATCAAGACTAGTTTGAGTCAGCTCACTTCAAACTGGAGAGGGACACTTATAGAAGGAGCCAAGTCAGGGCCCAGCAAAATAATTTTCTAGATACTTCTTGCTTAAGTACTAAGTAAAACGCGAATCAAGAGTCAAGACTAGTTTGAGTCGGCTCACTACAAAAAAAAAGTTTGAGTCCGTAGCAAGAGAGACGACTTGAAACGTGTCCGTTGTTTTTTTGGTTTTTTTAGCCATTATTTTATAACTAAAGTACATTCACACCCCTGCTGTTTCCCCATTTTGAGTTTGGTGTTACTTTTTTATAACTCAGTCCTGGTTTTTTTTATGGGCTTTTGGTTTCGAGCGGTGCTTAGATTAAAATTATTAAAAATTATTTTAATAATTTATTTTTTTGTTACTATCTTAACTTTATCATATAAAAAATATATTAATATTATTTAATTATAGTGATACAATAATTAATATGTAATTAAATTAAATTAATTTTTATTATAATTATATTTTATTTATTAATTAAAATGTTATTATTTTTAATTTAAAATAAATAATATTAAAATTATTTAAAAATAATTATATTTAAAAATATTTGAATAAAATAATATCTTAATTTATAATAAATAAATATAATAATTATTTTTATTTATTATTTTTATTAAATCTAATAATAAATCTAATAATTTTTTAAATAATCCTTTTTTATAATAATTATTATTTTTTATAATAAAAAATTACATAAATCAAACGCATCTGAAATATTAAATTTTAGATTTTGATTACTGTTTTTAGATTTTAATAATTTTTAAATGCAAACGCTATGATACTTCTAACGTTTGAATGAGAAACCAAGAGGGTAAAGTATGTATAAACCATATACAAAGAGGATTTAAACGTAATTTACTATTCAAGCGGCCGGAGAAAGAATCTTTCTCAGTGTCAGTGTTGAGACTTTTGACGCAACTGCACGTGGACGTTAGCTGGACGAGGAATCTTTCTGATGTTGACTTACCACAATTGTAAGATCAAATCACTCCCCTCATTTCTCAACTTACTCAACTCCTTCCCATGTTGTTGCCAAAATGGACTAATACAAGACTAAGACCAAAAGAATTCCAAAAACGGTGAACATCTTGGGCAATGTAACTTTTGAATGTATCAATCTTCAAATTCCTAGAAGCCAAACAAAGCACAAAAAGAGTGTACATAGCAAATATAGATTCCCGCTTAACTTGATCTTATACCTCTCGATAAAACTTTCCTCTTCAATGTTTGATAATTTTGAAAGAATTATCATCATATGTCAAGTGAAAATATCTGGTTGTGAAATAGGATAGTAAATTAATTTAATGGAAAGATGAAAGCATTGAGTTACAAAGTTTGAGTGCAAGTGAAAATTCCATTAAAGATCTCAATGTGATGGGAGATGTTTGGTTTTGTCATCGCATGAAAGATGACTTTCTCTTTTCCTTATCAGGTGTAAGGTTTAGATATCGGTAGTGCTTCTGTTTGAGTAATAACTTTGAAAACGATAACATCTTTTAACGAAGATTATAAGAGTGATTGTGTTTAAGTGATGGGCTTTAAAATAATGACGTTTTCAAATATAAATAATGTTTTGTGTCGAAAAGATGATATTCAATATAATAATATTTCAAATGAGAAAGAGTTGTTGACAATAGTAGGAAATGATAGAGTTGAAAACAAAATTTGTAATTACTATAAGCAAAAGTGAGAGTAAAAATGGAGAGCAGGTAGATATTGTATATAAGAAGAAGAAATTAAGATGAAAAGGAAAAATGACTTTCCTACGTTTTTTATGTGATGGTTTTCATTTATGGAAATGGATAGGGGGTCAAAATTTTTTTTTTAAATTTAAAGAGCGGAAATCATTCATGAAAGTTATGGTGGGAAATAGTTATTCGTCAATATTTAATTTCAAGGGAGTTTCCTGGAACTGTGACCAAGGCCCCTTTGTATATGATGTAGGAATGTGACGTTCCAATTTTGACGTTAATTTTCTAATTTATTTATTAATAATCTTAATAATGAAATGCACCATAGTGCTCCTCGTAAAAACCATCAAACAAGAAGTTAACTTCAACTCCCTCGCCAGCCCTCTTCTCCCCTCCGTTGGACGCCCGTCCTGTCTCCATCACCGCCATGGGAACTCCCCCAAACCCGGCATTAAAATTATCATGATAAATTAAGTGCCAAAGGACTATTTTCCACCTAAGTTTAGGGGCAATCTGAAAATTATATCTATTAGATTTGAAAAACTCGAAATCTTATCCATTGTTTAATTACGGTTAAAGTTTTCTGTTAGAAGTAAGGGTAAAATTATTATTTTATTAATAATATTTAAAAAATATAAAATTTATTACATTTTTTTCTCTTAAGTTTTAAAAATAACTTTTCAGCCTTCCTAAAATTTTTTAATTTTAAAAAATCACATTTTTCTCCCAAAATCTTAAAATTTTTTTCCCTCCAACTCTCTGGAAAAGACAACGACAAAGTCTCTTCGTTGACGAAGAGATTTGGATCTCTTCCTTGACAAATAGATCTGGATCTCTTTCTCGACAAATAGATTTGAACTCTAGATCTCTTCGTTGATAAAAGATCTAAAATGACAAAGAGATCCGTTTCAGACTTTTTTATGTGCGTCAACCAATGGCCTAGGGGAGAGGGGAGATTATTGGCACTGGAGATGGTGGCCGGAGAGATGAAGAAAAAAATTCTGAGATTTTGGGAGGAAAAATGTGACTTTTTAAAGTTAAAAAACTTTTGAAGGGGTGAAATGTTAGTTTTTAAAACTTATAAGAGAAGAATGTAATAAATTTTATATTTTTTTAATATTATTAATAAAATGATGATTTTACCTCTACCTCTAACAAAAAATTTTAACGGCAACTACGTCATAAGTGGGACTTCAAATTTTTTAAACCTCATGAGTGTAATTTTAGGATCACATCTAAACTTGGGTGGGAAATAGTTCTTTGGCCTAAATTAAGCCATTATCTTCAAAAATTTTGTTGTTTGTGATTAAATCTAAAAAATTTTAAACTCATTTGATTTTACATTCCTAAATTTTGATTGATGTTAATATAATATTACAGCAGCATATAAAAAAAATACTCTAATAAACCACCTGTAAAGAGTATGTGGTCTAATATAAAAAATAATCTAATATTAAAGGCCTTGACATGAGACATATAAAAAAAGAAATATAAAATATGCAAAGAAGCAAAGAATATATTTTTTACATAAAATATTGCAAAGAATATATTCTTAATAATATTTCTGCATACTTGTTTGCCTCCAATAATATTTTTGCATGCTTGTTTGCTTCCATGTGTTTTCTACATGTTTGTTTGTTTCCATGTGTTTATTTATGTGAATGTACATATATGCATGTTTTTGCATATATTTTATGTAAAAGCATACATATTTGCTTGTTTTCCTATGAAGATTATATAATATAGCATAAGAGCTCATCGAAGTGTTTTCTCGTGCATGAAAAAACTTTTTGGATTGACAGCGACAACGCAATGGCGGATGACAAATGAGGTTTTCCGTTATAAAATAGAAACATAATTATATCGTACAAAATTTGATTCGATGCAATGGATTGGCGTTATAAGGCTTGGGCGTTATAAGGCGTGCAATGGATTAACGTTAGTGTTAAATAGCTACGTTAAAATATCTATGTATAGACATGTGGGACTACGCCAACCCTTGATGTTTCGCCAACTTGTTTTTCGTCTGGTTTTTTTTTCAGAACTGAATTTTCTTATTTGTTAACCATCACTACAACATTAATCAATACAATAATATGAAATCACAATATTAAACAATCTAACAACATGAAATCACAACAAAATTATATTTCACATGAAATCTTAAACGTGAATATATTTTACATTATTTGATTTTCAATTATTAAACAAGAAAATATATAGCATAAGAGGTTTGAATCAAGATTGTCCTAAATATAGATAATTTTGTTATAAAATTTTCGTAACAAATATGAATTTTCTAAAAAGACTTGATAATTTTTGTCTCTCCCTCTTTTGTATCTAAGTTGAATATTTTATGATAATTTTTTTTATGTGTTTTATTATTCAATTAAAAGTGTTTTCTCTATTAAATTTTTTTTTCTTATATTGCAGAAATTTCTCTCTTTACTGACAGATTGAAAAAAAAAAAAAGAGGGATTACTATTTTTTTTTTTTCTATGTAGATTTTTTTAGTAGAGATATTTGGAAAAAAATTAATTATTATTATAGTATTTTTATTTAAGTTTTGTTATATATATATATATAGACAGAGAAAGAGAGATTAAAAAAAAGGTAGAAAATTTATTATCACTTCTAGAATTTTCTCTTTAGGTCAATTATGACGGCCAAATGCCCCACCACCAATTAGTTGCCGGTTGATATTTTTAACTAAATCCTTGAATTTTTTGTAATCTTTTAATTACTATTATACCCTTCATGGAATAAAGTGAACCGTAGAATTTTGGATGGAAAATGGTAATTTGATATTTTTTTGGCTTAAAGATAATGGTTGCCGTTATCCCAATTTCAGCAGGTGGAAAATAGTGGTCATTCTTATCCCAATTTCAACATTAATTAAAAGGCTAAAGGTGCTGATTTCCCAAATTTCCTCTAACTAATTTTAAAAATCTTATTTGCTCACTTATAAATAGTTAAAATTAATAATTTTAAAAATAAAATCATCATTTTATTTATAATATTAAAAATAAACTTAAATTTAATTTAATTTTTCTCTCTCAACCCTAAAAATTAACAATTTTCTTTCAATCCAAATTTTTAAAAACAACATTTTCCCCTCTAAGATTTCCAAACTTTTAGATTGAATTTTCTGATAATGACCGATGATCTTCAGACAATGTCTCTTCCTCTCTGACATCTTCTCCTTCCACCCGTACTCTTTCTTATCCTCCTCGGTGTCGTTGTCAACGAAAACAACTCGTCTTCATCCAAGACGACACCGAGGAGGACAGGAAGGAGCACGACCGAAAGGAGGAGATGTCTAAGAGAAAGAAATGTCACCTGGAGATCATTGGTCATCATCGAAAAATTTAATCTAAAAGTTTGGAAACCCTAGGGGAAAATGCTGTTTTTGAAAACTTTAGTTGGAAAAAATTATTAGTTTTTAAGGTTTAAGAGGAAAAAATAATATAACTAACGAACTCAATTAATTTTAATAACTAATCGGTGGGTAAATGAAATTTACAAAGTTAACAAAAAAAAGCTTAAGAAATCAGCATATTTTTGTGGGAATAAGTCCTTTGGCCTTAATTAAAAGCATTACGAAGAAAACAAATCTTTTTGAATTTAGACGGAAATATAACTTGACAAAAACTTAGGTGAAGACTCTTTGTTGATAAAGAGTCTTTGTCGTCTACGAAGACGTCGTCTTTATTTTTAGACAAAGATGATTTGTCTTCATCAGAGATAACTTATAGGAGAAATGATGTTTTTGAAAACTTGAAAAAAAATTATTAGTTTTTAAAGTTTAAAGGGGGAAATAATATACCTAATAGACTTAGTTAATTTTAACCGTTCATAAGTGAATAAATAAAATTTTTAAAATTAACAGAAAAAAATT
Source organism: Mangifera indica (assembly GCF_011075055.1). Taxonomy (NCBI): domain Eukaryota; kingdom Viridiplantae; phylum Streptophyta; class Magnoliopsida; order Sapindales; family Anacardiaceae; genus Mangifera; species Mangifera indica. Next base: position 82,936 of record NW_025401166.1, on the reverse strand, counting down.
TGAGAAACGTATTACGAAGAAAACAAATCTTTTTGAATTTAGATGGAATTACAACTTGACAAAAACTTAGGCTTGCCTTGACCTTTACAATTTAATACGCAGACTGAGGTTGCATCTTTTTCAAGAAGTTTCAGAGAAATTTGGGCCAAATTTCAAATGGATTTGTGATCATATTCTTGCTGAGAGTTGTGTATAATCCTTCTTAAAACCTCTGTTAGTCTATTTCTTTCATACCCTCTTAATTTATGACCCTAAGGGGGCGTTTGATTGGGGATTTTTAAAATTATTTCGGTAATTTATCTTTTATTATTGACAAATCAAAAAAAGGAATAAAGATTACAGTAATCTTCTATTATTAATGCTGACGTGACAAGTAATATAGGTGGTAATCTGATTACCACCTTCACCTTAGGTATTTAAAGATTACTGAGGTAATCTTGAGTTTATTATAATTATATTATTATTTATTATTTTTTTGAGATAAAAATAAATCTATTTTTAATTAATATGACAAATAATATAAAAAATATTTAAAAATAATTATATTCAATGACATTTAAGTAAAATAATTTACTAGTAATCTTTTATTACTTTTAACCAAACACAATAATTATTTATACCTATCAAATTTTATCAAACATAGTAATCATTTATACCCAGTAATCTATCTTCAAGGTAATCTTTCTATTTTAGTAATCAAACATTATTCAAACCAAACGCCCCATAAGGTTTATATGTTGTCTGCTCTTGAAAAGGAGATTAGTCAATCTTAACTTTTTTTTTCTGGTAAGTAATTAATTAAAAACATTTCGCAAATGTGACAAAAATTTGAACTAAAAATTTTTTTCTAAACATTTTAATACTTCACAAATTTTACTAACTCATTTTTTTTATTGAATTTTCTTTGCAAATGTCAATCTTAACATTATTCCCAATTTCCTACTAGGAAAAGCCATATTATTAGTATAAAAGAATATTACGTATAAACAAAATAGAATTACATCTTACATAACCTTTGGCCCAATTATGTTGTAATGTTGTGACAACATCCTCTACCTTGCTTACCTGGTGTTAAAGCGTGCTTGAAATTTGCTAATCAAGCTACAAAAAGGTTTGCTTAACTTGCCAACATTTGTTAAACACAATCCAAAATGTTGTTCGTATCTAAGGTTAGATTCGAGCCGAGTTGAGCTCGGCTTACAGCCAGCTCGAGCTCAGCTCGGTTCATATATGAGTGACTCGAGTTCAGTTCGAGCTCGACTAAGGCTGACTCTTTTTAGGCTCGTGTTCGACTCGACTTAGCTCTGTTCGGTTCATTTTTCGTTATCAAAACGATATCATTTTTAATATATATTAATCAAAACGACGTCGTTTTGTATTAAAAAAAATCTATTGAGCCAGCTCGAGCTCGGCTAAGCCGAGCTCGTTTTGGGCTCGAGCTCGAGTCGAGCCAAGCTCGGCTCGGATCCAGCCCTATTCGCATCAAATTTGACAACATTTAGGTCATTGGGTTTGACTACTTCTAATACAAGGGATGATCTAGCTACATGAATCTATTTAGGAACAAGGGTAGATGGTTGAATTCAACTCTTTGTCATGGTTAGTATCATTAAACACTAGAGAGCTGGCACATCAAGCGTTTGTTCAAGTTCCTTCAAGAATTCCAATTGATAAACATACCAATTTGCCTTCTTTTTAGAAGCATTCGTAACTAGTGTAACATTTACTTTGGCCTGGTAATGGATGTTAATGAGAAGTTAAACTTTTACACTTGAAATATTGTTAAGTTACATACATTTCAATCAATATCCTGTTTGCATCTTCTCATGTAAAGGTGTTTCTATTCCTTTATTTGACTATCTAAGGGAATTTTGATCTTTTCTTAAACTCCACCAAACTCCTTAGATTATCCAAGGTCTTATATATCTAGATCTACAGAACCATAATCATGGTCATAAATTTGATAATATAGGATAAATAAAATAATATATACAATCCAAAAACCTAAAATGTCAGTGAAAAACCCATTAAATTATACCTAATCATTGGAGGGAGGTTGCTTTCTTATTTAATACGCTGATTAAGATTATATCTTCTTCAATGAAGTTTCAAAGAAATTTGGTTCATGAAGCAAAGGCCCATGTGCAAATGTTATCATTTATAATATTCTTTAATGAAGTTTCAAAGAAATTTGATTCATGAAGCAAGGGCCCATGTTCAAATGTTGTCATCTATAATCTGAAACACGAGTGACCTTCAACTTATGACCTCAATTTTCTAATTTCTTCATGTAAATCAATGCATTCCAATATTCCATAGTAACACATTACATGTATAATATGTTTTCTAATCCACCATAGGTTACATGCCAGAAACTCCAATAGAAAATCTTAATTATTTCATGATAATAAAACTAATTAAGTTTGATATCATAAACTCGTGATCCATCAAGTTCGAAAATCCCAAAGGGCTTCTCATAATCCTCCTCACTCTTCCCATTCTCATCAAAAAGATCAAATAAGTGAACCTCAACTCTCTGGCCAGGCCTCTTCTGCATCCCAACACAGCGCACAACACTTCTCACCACATTTTCATTACACACCAATGCATTCTCTACACTCATTGCCACACCACTGCTCACCAGTGACCTCGTCTCTATCACCACAATTGCAACTCCCCCGAACCCTTCTCTCTCCATATCATAAGCAAACCCATTGACGCTTGTGTTAAAAAGATTACGATAGGTTAAACCTCTATCTTCAAATGCTTCTTTGCTTCTGAAAAATGTGTAATCTAAACATACTTACTTTAATCTACCACTAAATTGGAGAAGGTCAATAACAGTAGGTGGTGGTAGAAGGTTGTTCTCTAGCTGCGCATAACATATTCCAATTGGTGCAGCGGTTGTTTGAAACTATGGAAGAAGCATACTTATGGACTAAAATTGAGCTAGCCTTTTATGGGTTGATGAGTGAATTAATGTAGAACTCGTATATATGGTTATTGTGTTAAAAAGATGTTATCTTGTAGGTGTAAATAGGTTCAAAGTTGTGTTTTGATGTTGGTTTGTTTCGATTCCAAAGCTCTTTCTTTGTTTTGGTGTAACCTATTATAGGCCTGCAATCTCATCAACAAAATGGTTCCATTATGGATCTGGAATGGTTTGCGTTCAGAAGGTAACTTCATATTGAACAAGTTTTCTCTTTGACGTCTTTTTTCTTTTAGATCACTTTTCAAACAACATTCAAATTTTTTAAACTTTCTTAAAACATTATTATCAGTATCCTACGATATACTATATATATTATATAATATAATATGATATAATAAAAAACAATATGTATCAAAAAATAATCACAATTAATGCAATACAATAAATATATCATATAATACGATACATATTCTATGATGCGATATATATATCCTACTATACAAAATAATACACTTTGTAAAAAAATAATGATGTAATAAATATATATGTGAAAAATTTTAAATTTTTAAAAATTCTTATAATATTTTCTAAAATAATGACGTATTAATTATATTTTTATTAATTTATTCTTTAAATATTACATCATATAATATGATATAATACACATCACATAAAATAAGAGTTTTGATACACATAGTACATAATTCAACATCCATAGCGTAGATGCCCAATTTTCTTGAGTCCCACAAATAAATCTTGGGCAAAATTCGTAGAATCGCGTCTAGTCAGCTAGTTATACCTTCCTATCGTAGTCGACATCCTTGAAGAGACCCCATAACACTATCTTACATTGCCATTTCCTCAATTTTTGCTTCAATATTAGTAGTAGCAGCATTAAATATGTCAAAAGTATCATACCTTGCTTACACCTTTCCCAACGACAAAATCCAGATCCCCAGAAACCAGAATTGATTCCAGGGTTTAAGTTGCCTCTTTCGCTTTCCCTATTTCAGCAAGTTGTGCAATCTTTTCAGGGGTGAATGGGTACCCTTCCACTCCATGCTCTCGAATGATCCCCACTCCACTATTAGTCAAAACTTTCCCATTTTCATCAAGAATCACCAGGTAAGGGATCACCCTCAACTTGAACAACTCCTTCAAGCTATCACGCGCCTCTGAATCAGAGAATGGGATCGCGAGCCAAGGCATCTTTGAGAAGTAGCCCTTGAATGCCTCTTCATCCTTATCACGCGAAACAAAAACAACCTCAAAATCACCCTTTGAAGAGAGTTCATCGTAAACCTCCACTAAAGCCGGCGTGAATTGCCTACACGGACCACACCATGATGCTGAGAAATACAACCCAACCTTCTTTCCCTTCAAGCTCTCAATTTTAACCTGTAAAATAAAAATTCCCGAGGAAAAAAAAAAGAAACTATTCATTCCCTTTTCAATCACACAACAAATCACAACCTAAATAAACAAAAAACTAAAATCCCCTAATCTACTTGCAGAAGAAAAACAAAAAGAATTGAAGAAATCATTACCTGGTTACCGTCGTTGCGAACAAGAAAGTCTCTCTCAGAAGATGAGAGGATGGCATGAACATCGTGAAAAACTGCTTGGGTATCAGTAGATTGAGTGTCAGCCATAGCTACTTTCTGTTGGTTTGAACTAGTGAGATGATTGTTTTGAGTAATTGGAGAATCGGATTAACTGGAGGGGTATACTTATAGAAGGAGCCAAGTCAAGGTCTCCGCATACGTATCCCTCGTATTATTAAGTTATCTGTATTTTTACACCCATGTACCATGTATTATTAAAGTTTATAGCATTGCGTCTGTGCTATTCACATGCGTCTGACCCACTCCTGCTTTTACAAGTCTTTATGAACTATCAAGAGTCAAGACTAGTTTGAGCCGGTTTACTTTAAAAAAACAAAAATAGTTTGAGTCCGTCGAAAGAGATAGGACTTGAAACGTGTCGGTAGTTTCTTGGGGTTTTTTTTTTTTTTTGCCGTTCTTTTATAAGTAAATTACGTGCACACCCCTGCTCTTACCCCATTTTGAGTTTGGTGTAATTTGTTTTAACTCAATCCTGGTTTTTTTATGGGCTTTTGGTTTCAAGCAGCGTTTGGATAAGATTATCAAAAATTATTTTAATAATTTATTTTTTTATCACTACCTTAATTTTGTCATATAAAAAAATATGTTAATAATTTTTTATTATAGTGATATGATAATTAATATGAAATTAAGTTAATTTTGATTTTATTATAATTATTTTTTATTTATTAATAAAAATATTATTATTTTAATTTAAAATAAAATAATATAAAAATTATTTTAAAATAATTATATTTGAATATATTTAAGTAAAATAATATCTTAACTTATAATCAAACAAATAGAATAATTATTTTTATTAAATCTAATAATTTTTAAAATAATCTATTTTTGTAATAATTATTATTTTTTATAATAAAAAATTACATAAATCAAACGCATCTGAAATATTAAATTTTAGATTTTGAATACTGTTTTTAGATTTTAATTATTTTTAAATATAAACACTACGGTACTTCTAACATATGAATGGCAAACCAAAAGGGTAAAATACACATAAACCGTATACAAAGAGGATTTAAAGGCAATTTACTATTCAAGTGGGCAAAGAATCTTGCTCACCGTTTTCTGATATTTATTTACTATAATTGTATTATCAAATCACTCCCCTCATTTCTCAACTGACTCAACGCCTTCCCATGTTGTTGCCAAAATGGACTAATACAAGACTAAGACCAAAAGAATTCCAAAAACGGTGAACATCTTGGGCAATGTAACTTTTGAAGGTGTCAATCTTCAAATTCGTAGAAGCCAAACAAAACACTAAAAGAGTGCACATAGCAAATATAGCTTCTCTTTTAATTTGATCCTAGACCTCTTGACAAAATCTTTTTCTTTAATGTTTAATGATTTTGAAAGAATCATCGTCATATCTCAAATGAAAATATATAAGTTGTGAAATAGGATAATAAATTAACTCAATAGAAAGATGAAAGTATTGAGTTACAAAATTTGAGTGTGAGTGAAAATCTTATCAAACATCTCAATGTGACTGGAGATGCTTGGTTTTGCCATTGCATGAGAGATGACATTATCATAAAATCAGGATTTATTTTTAATTTCTAGTTCAAACTTTCCGGGTCATTATCTTCCCCTACCCCGGCTATACAGCCGTAGAAAGGTAGAAAAATTGGATGGGGAAATATTTTTTTATAATTTTATTTTGTAATTTTCTCTTTAGGTCAATTATGACGGCCAAATGCCCCCACCACTGATTGATTAATTGCCGGTTAGCATATTTAATTACTATTATACCCGTAACAGAATAAAGTTAACTGGAAAATTTTGGGTGGAAAATGGTAATTTGATATTTGTTGACTTAAAGATAGTCGTCATCCTTATCCCAATCTCTCAACATTAATTAAAAGCATTACGAAGAAAACGAATCTTTTTGAATTTGGACAGAAATGCAACTTGACAAAAAACTTAGGCTTGCCTTGACCTCTACAATTTAATACAAAGATTGAGATTGCGTCATTTTCAAGGAAGTTTCAGAGAAATTTGGGCCAAATTTCATATGGATTTGTGGTCATATAGTCTTGTTGAGAGTTGAATATGGCCCCACGGTGTGCTTGTTGTCTACTCTTGAAAATGTGGTTACTCAATTTTAACATTTTTTTTTGGGTAAGCAATTAATTAAAAAAAAATTATAAACGTAACAAAAATCCGAATTAAGGATTTCTTTCTAAATATTTTAATTTTCCACAAATTTTATTATCTCATTTTTTAATTAAAATTTCTTTTTAAATATTAGTGTTAAAAGATATAATATTAGTATAAAATGAATATAAATTGAAAGAATATTAGGTATAGACAAAATGGAATTACAACTTACATAACCTTTGGCCCAATTATGTTGTAATGTTGTGACAACATCCTCTAACTTGCTTATCTGAGTGTTAAAAGTGTGTTTGAAATTTGCTAATCAAGTTACGAAAAAGTATACTTTACTTGCCAACATTTGTTGAACACAATACAAAATGTTGTTCACATCAAATATGACAACATTTAGTTCATTGGATTTTGCTACTTCTAATACAAGGGATGATCTAGCTACATGAATCTATTTAGGAACAAAGGTTGATGGTTGAATTCATCTCTTTGTCATGATCAATATCATTAAACACTAGAGAGCTGGCACATCAATTGTTTGTTCAAGTGCCTTTAAGAATTCCAATGGATAAACATACCAATTTGCCTTCCTTTCAAAGGTATTCATAACCAGTATGACATTTACTTTGGCCTGGTAATAGATGTTAATAAAAAGTTAAACTTTTACACTTGAAATGTTCTTAAGTTATATACATACATTTCAATCAATATCTTGTTTGCATCTTCCCACGTAGAGGTGTTTCTATTCCTTTATTTGACCATCTAAGGGAATTTTGATCTTTTCTTGAACTCCACCAAAGTTCTTAGATTATCCAAGGTCTTGTATATCTAGATCTATAAAACCATAGTCAAAGTCATAAATTTGATAATATAGGACAAATACAATAATATATACAATCTAGAAACCTAAAATGTTAATGAAAAACCTATTAAATTATACCTAATCATTGGAGGGAGAGAGGTTGTCTTCTTATTTAATACGCTGATTGAGATTACATCTTCTTCAATGAAGTTTCAAAGAAATTTGGTTCATGAAGCAAGGGCCCATGTGCAAATGTTGTCATCTATAATCTTCTTTAATGAAGTTTTAGAGAAATTTGGTTCATGAAGTAAGAGCCCATGTTCAAATGTTGTCATCTATAATCTAAAACACGAGTGGCCTTCAACTTATGACCTCAATTTTCTAATTTCTTCTTGTAAATCAATGCATTTCAATAATCTAGGCTAATGTATTACATGCATAATATGTTTTCTAGTCCACTGCAATTACATGCCAAGCACTGCAATAGAAAATCCTAATTATTTCATGATAATAAAACTAATTATATTTGATGTCATAAACTCGTGATCCATCAAGTTGGAAAATCCCAAAGTGCTTCTCATAATCCTCCCTGCTCTTCCCATTCTCATCAAAAATATCAAACAAGAGAGCTTTAACTCTCTGGTCAGGCCTCTTCTGCATCCCAACACAACCCACAACACTTCTCACCACATTTTCATTACACACCAATGCATTCTCTACACTCACCTCCACACCACTACTCACCAGCCACCCCGTCTTTGTCACCAGTATCACAACTCCTCTGAACCCTTCTCTCTCCATTGTATACATGAACTCGTCAACACTTGCGTCAAAAAGATTATGATAGGTTAAACCTCTATCTTCAAATGCTTCTTTGCTTTTGAAAAATGCATAATCTAAACCTACCCCATTGAATTGGAGAAGGTTGATGACGGTAGGTGGTGGTGGAAGGTTGTTCTCCAACCTCCCATAACATATTCCAATTGGTGATAAAAAGGAGTGATAGCTGAGATAACATTGAACCCCATATTTTAGCTTATGAACTAAAATTGAGCTAGCTTTTTACGATTTGATGAGTGAATTAATGTAGGACTCGTTTATATAGTTATTGTGTTGAAATGATATTATTTTATAGGTATAAATGAGTTCAAAGTTGTGTTTTAATATTAGTTTAATTTGAGTCCAAATCTCTCTTTTTGTTTTGATATAACCTATAATAGGGTTCACAATCTCATCAACAAAATAGTTTTATTATAAATTTGACATGACTTATGATAAAAAAATAATTTTTAATTAAACGAATATTCTCTTTGATATTTCTTTTCTTTTAAGTCACTTTTTAAACTTGCCTAGATACGCAATTTTCTTGAGTCCCACAAATAAATCTTGGGCAATATTCGTAGAATTGCATCCTAGAGTCAGCTAGTTATACCTTCCTATCGTAGACGACGTAACATTGTCTTACATTGACAAAGATAATATTCTGAAACCGCTTGCTTCCCTAAACGTCTTGTTTTCTCTATTATTAACATTAATTATAAAAAGGTCCAATATAGGAGAATCTTCTTTGTGCAAGAAAGCAATAAAGAAGGTGGCAATTAAGCAGACAATGGCCCAATTAAACTGATAAGCTTCGGCCAACATAGGAAACTGCAGAGTAAGATATTTACTACACAGATCCCTAAGTTGAACCATATCTTGTCTTCTTAAAATTGCTGCCAGCCATATTACTTTGACCAGTTAATGTTCCCAAAGTTCCTCGCATTAAGAGCCAACACATAGTCGCAGAAACATCTCACTTTCTGGGAAAGCAAAGGCTTTCCATTGTTTAATCAACCATACTGTGCAGACCCCTGTGGACAAAATTATTAGCCAGTGATTAGTTTTGAATAATTAACCAGATGCTTTCGAATTGGTGACAGATTTATATGATTGGATGGGAGTGCCTTGTAATTTGTAGTTGTACCAAAAACTAGAACTCTGCCTTTTTTTTTAGGGCCAAGAAATAATGCTATCCAAGGGCTCCAAAATCTTACTTTCTCTCCATACAAAGCAAATGCAAGTGCCCCTTCTGCCTCAGAAAATCACCCAAGGAATAATCTTTAATTGTCTCTTTAATAAAGAAACTTCTTTCAATTTTTGAATTGAACCAAAAAGGAAAATTAAGCACAGTTAAAACTTAAACCCATTATACATAACTTCTCCTTGGAGGCAACTCTTACTTGTTTCATGAGTTTTTCCCAAACCATCTCTTTCTCTGCACTCAAAGAACAACACTCTTAGTAAAACCCTGCTTCAACCGCCACCATCCCCACTCTCTCAAACAATCTAAAACATGTCAATGTCCTCTCAACCCCAACAACCTGCAGTTGGCGGCGTCGTTTACCCAAACACAGTCACAAGACCGCCGCCCAATTCCCCTGCATCTCCCTCGTCGGATGGATCGTTTGGGACGGTGTTCATCATCCTGGCTGTTATTGTTGTTATATCAGCTGTAGCTTGTTGTCTTGGGCGTCTCTGCAACCGACGCCATCCCAAACATAAACCCCACAAACAAAGCCACAACTCTTACCCACAAGAAGGCCAAGTGGGGAACATGGAGTTCCATAAGCAGCAAAGCCACGGCTTTCGTCCCAGAGAAAGGGAAAGAGACATAGAGTTTGGGTTCGATAAAAATATTGCAGCTTCGAAACCTGCTGGGAATGGACAAACCAGAGGTTTCAAACAGTTTGGAAATGGAGACATCAAGTTTGAACCCAAGCTTGGAGGTGTATAATGGAGTCATGAGGAGCTAGCTTGGGTAACTGTGATGGTGTCAAGTTCCATTTAAACTCCTCAGATCAAACGTAGTTATTGTATAACTATTTCTCTTTGTATTATGCAATTATTTATTAATTATGAATTGATTACTGCGTATTTCCAACCCTCCTCTGCCAGGTTTTTGGCTGCGTAACCAGGCAAACTATTTTCTCTCTTGTGCAAAATATATATATTTGGATAACCAATAATCATTTTTACCCATATAATCAAATAACAAAATTAGATTAAATATTGCTTTTATCTATCATTCCAATAAAATCATAAATGAACTATAACTTATCAAATATAGAGCTTCATCGGTAATATTTTTCACATAAAATCTGAAATCAAGTAACAAAGATCATCACATCAAGAAATTGAGATGACTCTTAACTTTAAATTTCGTAATTCATTAGTTGATTGATTGTGCTTGTAATTATTAGGTTGATATACTATTTTCTTAATTGGCTAATCTCATAGTTAATTAAATAGATCAAATAAGCCTGTTATCCAATACGGGTATTGGGTAAATGTTTAACCGAGGTTAAATGTAATTTTACTATACATTATGGGGGTTATTGAAGTTTCATCAGGCTTAAGAGGGTTATTAAAATTTCACTGTGCAAATTTCTCTCCAAGGATATGCAACAGTCTTTTCCGCTACATTGGTATGAAAAGCCAATTGGTTCAACAAAAAGGGCTTGTTCATCCATCCATCCATCCATCCATCATCTCGTCCATATTCTCAGGTTGTTTGGCTTTCTCATGCAACATCTTCTCAGTACCTTGGTCTATATTGTCATCAACCTATTGTTGGTACCTTCCTTAAGTCTATAAAACAAACACATACAACTTCATGGTACTTACCAAATTACAAAATTAGTTGTAACATCAAACTTCTTAATTTCAACCTTAATTGATGATGTTGAAATCAAGGTTTTAAAAATCAAATCGGATCATAAACCGTTTTAAAGTTTGATTTTGATTGAATCGGATGAATCGTTTTAACCAACCAGTTCAACTAGATTTTCAGTTTTGTATAAGAGTAAAAAAAATTTAGTCCGATTATATATTTTTTATACACCAATTTAAATCTATACATCATTTTTTATTTAAACCCTGCAAAACACATAGTAAAATACTATTATAAATTAATTATAATCGTTACAACACAAACAAATTATACTTAAACTAGAATATGCTTAAAACTGGAGCAAACATAACAAATTACTCACATGATATAACAAGTGCATAAAATTAAACTTGGGTGGGAAATAGTTTTTGGCCATTAATAAATTATAATAAATTTATTATTAATAATATAATAAAAATTATAAATATAATAAATTAATAATACAGGATGTTCGTGAACTGCGAATGAAATTACATTGGGTAATGGAATGAGCATTGAAAAGTAAAATGTTAAAAAACAAATTCAGATATACCGAACGTCAATCCGCCTTGAAGAACAGAAAAAGAAACAACAGACGTCTGTTGTCGATTGGGGAAGAATTGTCGAACTTGAAACAGTCGTCTATCGAAGAAACAATTGAACTTGAAGAAGAAGCTATCCTCTGTCGTCGACTTGCCTTCGTGTGTGGTGAGAGAGAACAGTCAAACCTCGTCGAAGTTGAAGCTTTTAGTCGTTAGCAACTCGTCTGGTTTCGGTTACTTTAGGCCACAGCAGCAACAACGACGACGTGATGCAACTACAATTCTAGAAAAAGAAATCAAATGTGTTTTATGTTTTCATGTCTTCTAATTTTTTTTTTCACTTTAATTAATACTTATTTTATAAACCTGATCTGTTTGAACTGTAATAAATTGTGAACCAGTGATAAACCGTCAATAGTCACGGTTCAATTCGAATATAAATTTAAAATAGTTTTTTAATTATAATATCCGTTTTATAAACTGGTTCACGGTCCGGCCGAATGAGTCAGCGGGTCCGATCCGATTTTGTTAACCATAGTTGAAATAGACATCATTAAAACATATGTTATGATACCAATTTTTATGTGAAAACCCAGAAAACAAGTAAACAAACCACAAATAAAATAAGAGAGAGAATACAAAGAAATTTACATGAAAATCCAAAAAAAAAAAAAACTATAGTTAAAGAGTAGAGAAATTTACTATATTAAAATTTAATTACAAGATGAATGTTGAACATTGATAACGCTTTTAAATATTAAGTGTGAAACTATAAAACTCTAACTACTCACTTAAGTCTCTCTCGTAAAAACTAAAATTTGTAAACAGTAAATATTTATATCCACGACAGAATAATCATTTCATTTGATGGAATGTCCATTTAAGACGGAATAGTTATTTCATTCAATGGAATTGTTCATTTTAAGACCCTATGTTATAATCGTTCAAACTAGAAATAAAATTATTCATCAAATCATTACTTAATTTATGTAAAACTGATGTTTTAGGTGAAATGTTTATTCATTTCACTAAAACACTTAGTTTTGATATTAGAACACTTATTAGATATTTAGAATATACGTTTTAAAATACGAGTTACCATATTTAACACTCCCACAACTTTGATGTAACACAGCTTAAATTTTATTTGTTGAAACAATGGGTCGATGAACTTTGGTAGATTTTAATTCCTCTTGTAGGTTTCTTGAGGAGCAATGTTTCGTTATCTGGGTCTGGTATGCAACGTTTCTTATTATCTTTTCATTTATTCAGAAGTTCAGGGCATACTCAATCTGACCTGAAATAACAATTTCATACTCTTCTTTGGCTTTTTAGGGATGGGACACTTAACCAATTCCAATATTAATCAGAGTAATATTGAGATTTCCCTTCTTGTTTTTTACCATAATTTGAGAATGCAAACCCTTGAAGATGCCAGGTTGATAAAAGAGTTGTGTGGGCAAAGATTTTCCACTGCTGTATGCTTGAAGGAAATGGCCTAAAGAAAAAGATAAATAAATGGAGTAATATGAATAGTCTCATGTTGCTGCCAAATCAAACTTTACATCACAGTCCGAAGTTTCCCAAGAAGTCGTTCAAACTGAAAGACCTGTCTAACGCCTATAGATTTAATCACCCAAAAAACCAGATTTAGACTCATACTTTACAAGATTCTCGATACTGTGCTAAATTCTTTTAAGGAACTAAAGAATGCAACACTATTTCACATGAAAGTAGATTAATTCGGATCAAGTCAGTCAAAGGCAGCTCAAATTGATGCGGCCTTTCCCAGTATATGTACCAGAAAATTAGTGAAGTTAGAAGTGGAATTTATCTGGTGACACATCAGGAAATCCCTTGGAATTAAAGCCGGCCACCATATTGCCCCTGAGGCCCACTATTTTTAAACTCTCCAGTATTGTTCATGCCTGAATTTGCTATTCCTGACATTTCCCCGGAAGAGTAATCTCCACTGAATTCAGAACTGTCTCCAAGTGCCAGTTTCCTGAACATCATCATGTCTTGATTGTATTGACCAGAATCATAAATAGTGCTTTGACCAAATTTCGCCCCGTTGCTTAGATCAGACATTTCTCCTTCACTGTCCAATGCTCTCACAACCTACAAGAGAATCGACAAAACAAGAATGCCTTCAGCATAACATAATAAAAATAGCGGAGACAAAGATAAGACTCACCTGAACCATGCGAGGCCTCTTTTGAGAAGAATGACGGACACAGGCTGCAGCTGTCCGGATCATTCTGAACACTTCAGCCTCCACATAATGTTTTTCAAGCCTTGGATCAACTAATTCACTAATATCACCGGTTTCAAGGGCCTGAGCAAGTACAGGACGAGCCTGCCAAAAACATCACAATACAATTTCATAAATAAACATAACTAAAATATAACCATCATTCTACATGCTAAATAAATAAAAGTCCTGAGGAAAACCAAAAATAATCAAGAGAGATGATGAAAGAACCAAATAATTCGTACCCATTCAACTAAACTCTCCTCCCCCAGAGGCTGAGTCGGATCAACTGGTCTACGCCCAGTTATAAGTTCTAGGAGCACGACTCCAAATGAGAATACATCTGATCTATCTGTCAATTTTCCACTTGCTGCATACTCTGGTGCTAAATACCTGAAACCCAGATAAAATTATAATTACCATTAATTATTGCCATTGCTGGCACTAGTTATTAGCAGTTGCAAAAAGCTCCAAGTGCCCTAAAACAGAGGGAAGAGGACATCAAATAAACAGAATATGTATAATCTACAATTTAAACCTACCCAAATGTCCCCATCACTCTAGTTGAGACATGGGTCTGAGTAGTGTCGTTTAGTTTAGCAAGTCCAAAGTCTGCAACCTATATATTTGAAGCAATTCTCGCATTATAACATAGAATTTTTTATACAGGAAGAACCTAAAAGGAAGCATCATTAGAAGCATAGAAAGTGAAAATAATTTGACAAAGAAACGATTAAGTACTAACCTTTGCTTCAAACTCATTATCCAACAGAATGTTCGCTGACTTAATGTCCCTATGAATGATTTTCGGATGACCTGCAAATCAATTGAACATATTTTGCTGGTTTAGATTTTGAAGTTATGTTAACTCGAAGCTTTAAAAATAAACCTTAGTCATGTCATTGTAGCTAAATTTAGGGAATTAAATTAAAGGTAACAGTTATGCGCACAATTGAACTGTCTTCATCGATTGACCCACCACCAAACGGATTAACAGATCCAAGCATAGAAAGAAAGATACTAGTTTCATTACTATATGATTTATGGAGTGGGAAATGATTTCGTAAGTCTGGAAGAATGATTAACATGGCAGGTATAGTTAGACATTTGCTATGAAATAGAAAACAGAGAATCAAAGGAAACTTAGAGACATACAATCTTCATGTAAATATGCCAAACCCTTTGCAGCCCCTATAGCAATCTTGAGTCTTTTGCTCCAATCCAACACAGTTTGAGCTGATAACACAAATCAACATCTAATTTAGCCAGTTATATGAGAACGTCAAATTTGACAAGTTGAAAAAACTGTGTTACCAAGCAAATGATGCTCTAAAGTATTATTCGGAACAAACTCATAGATAAGCAATCTATTACGATCAGCAATGGAATATCCCACCAAAGACACCAAATGTCGATGATGAACACGACTGATAATCTCAACTTCAGCCCTGAATTCTCTCTCCCCCTGTCCACTACCTGCCTTGAGCTGTTTGACGGCCACCTCTTTCCCATCTGGCAGTTTTCCTTTATAAACACATCCAAAACCTCCCTCGCCGATAACATTTTGACGAGCAAATCCATCTGTTATTTCCATCACTTCTTCATAGGTGAAAAAGCTCTTCGATCCGCTGAAAACACCAGAGTCCAATCCCACTCCAGGGTAACCAGTTCCTATTTGACCTTCGTAGCTTCCCATTGGAGATGGATGGGTTTTATTGCCATAGTAGGGATCCATTGGTCCAGAATGTGGCGTCATGTATGGCTGAGGATAGTAATATCCGTCTATATGAGAAATATTGAAAGGAAGAAAATCGATTAAACCATATCATACTGCAATGAAAACATGCAAAACAAGCAGATATTTTACCTGGTTTCTGGGGAAAGTTACTGGGAGGGGGCATGTAATGGCCGGCATAAATGTCTTGTCTCCTTTTCTTCCGCCTCGCCACAAAAAATATCGCAATAAATGCGACCATAAACGCACCAGCTACTGTTACATCAACAATGGTGCTATGACCAACTGAACTTGTTGATGATGAGCTGGATGTCTCGGAACTGGAAGAAGAATGCCCGTCTGAGGGTGATGCTGGCGTCGTTTTGGTGTTAGGAGAGCCGGATGATGTTGGATGACTATGCGCAGTTGGTGATGAATCAGTGAGCGGCTGAGTGATTCCAGGAGTAGTTGATGAAGATGGAGAGGGACGAGAAGTTTGTGCTGATGGCGGACTCCATTTGGTCCCTCCCGGTTCAGCGTTTCCATTCGATGGGGCCGCATTTGATGGTGAATTTTTTTCCTGACGAGGAGGAGAATTTTGTGGTGAAGATGAAGGCTTGTTACGAGATCGTGACTGATTGCTCTCTTTTTGAGGAGATGGCGGAGAATTGTTGTTACCGCTATTATTATTGTTGTTGCTATTGTTAGAACTACTAGTATTATTATTCCTATTATTACCCGGCGGAGGTGCTTTTGAATATGCCGGCGGCGAGTTATCTCCCTTACCCGGCGCTTCCGCCGAGTTTGACATTATTCTTCTTCTTCTCTGTAACTTCTATCTTTTGTTTTTCAAGCTGTTGTTCCTCCTGGTAGAGAAAATGTCTCTGTGTTTCTTCAAAATGGCCGTAAAAACAAACAGTAAATAAATCTGGAATGAGTTGAATGAGAGAATGGAACCTGGATGTTGACAAATCGGAGAAATTTTGGGTGGAGGGAGAGAGACCGTAGAAATAGACAACAATAAACAACCACCCTGCAATTTGAGGTAGCATCACCTGCTTCCGTTAATTAACTACCTCTCCCTCCTTGACTTCCGGGTTACGTGGATCAATTTCGGGTTAATAAAAAGCCCATTACCCGCCACATCAAACTGGGCTCTAAGTAAACTATCTCTTCTTTTTCTCTATTAACACTTCATTTTATTTTCCCTCCTTTGACATTATTCTCCTCTTATTCAAAAAACCATTCATATAAACAATTTTATAACTAGGATACATTTTTGATAACCCACGTGGATCATTGATTCACAATAAGCAACCAGTCTCCCACCACATCCAATTAGGATTTTAAATTTCAAATAGAAATTATTCAAGTTTGATTTGAATAAGCTTGAAATGAGTAGTTTGAGAGTTTAATGTTTTTAAACTCGAATTTGAGCTTTAAAAATTTTTGTTTATCAAATTTGTAAGCGTATAAAATTTAATACGAATGAATTAAAATAAATTTATTTTAATTAATATGTGTCGAAATAATATTATTTTAACACCAAATTAAGTTTAAAATTCAATTCGAAATCAAATTCAACCTGAACATGAGTTTAACTCCTCTCAAACTATTCAAAGCCAGTTCGACGAGCTTGAATCAAACTCTAAATACAATACAATATTTTGAGGGAGGTGTATGAAAATAATCAAGAAATATGTGATTGTCCCAGTCCAGTAGCCATGACAAGCGGCGGCAAATTCCAAAACAGTCACCACCACCGGCCCCAACCATCTCTCCCTCTCTCACTTCCCAACTTTCGACTTTTATTTCACGTCGTATTTGCCTTTCAACTTCTGCATGTTTTTCTCTCAACCATCGCACCATTGTGTCACGCACCACAAGCGCCGCTCCCCACTACGTCACGCACCATCAGTGTCGCTCACTACCGTCGCCTCAGTCCACCAACATTCTCATGTTTTCACCTACTGTTAGTGCCACACCTGCAACAATCACACATCTCATGTTGTGGTTTGGTTTTTGGATGAAATGAAATTTATCAGTACTATAGCATGACTACTGACACAGCGTCTTTAATGGCCCAAAAGCCTGGTTGGGCTTGAGAGCCCAATCAAACTGTGCCCCGTGCATCACTATTAACCCAACAACAAACAATTTTTTCATACAATAAAATTATATATACATATTTTTCATAAATTTTAGCCAAATAAACTCTTTTTTATAAGCTCTCGTATGGAATGGAAGTTAATACTATAGTGTTAATGTATTATTTTTCCATTACTGCAATTTTGTCATATTAAAAAAAGGTTGATAATAATTTTTCAAGCATATTTAAAAAATGTATTAATCTATCTGAAAATGAATTATCGGCCATGTCTCTAATCTAATGGTTATTGTGGGGATAATGTTTGGAAAGGGCTTACTTTGAATGAAGTCAGCCTTTTTCTTTAAAATAATAATAATAATAATCATGGTAAATTTCCAGTTATTTTGCTTCGATCTGACTTGAAAGTTTCTTGTTTTACTTTTCGTTGTGAAAAATTTAGATGATTTTCCAAGAAAAGAAAATAAAGCAATTGGCCGAGGAACTGAGTTTGTTGCAATTCCATTGGTTTAGTGATTTGGTAATAAACCATATGTTAGTTTTGACCGTCAAAGATTAAGGAAGGTCTGGGATGAATTTCAGCCACCTACCAAAGACAAAACGACAAAACTCCCTTTCAAACACACAATTAATTATCATTATTATTAAATTAGTTAATATCTAATTAATAATAAAATATCATCTTAACACATTTTTATATATTTAATTATATATTAAAAATTATGTATATATAATATTATTTTATTTTTATCTTTATTTATAGTATTAGATTCAAATCAAATTAATTTAACTCAGTTTAAATTTATTTAATTTAAATTTAAATTAAATTCAAATTAAAAAGTTTTGTTTGTTTTAAAATCAAAAAAATTTGAATTAAAAAGAATTTAGTTTAATTTCACTTACAAATTAAATAGATAATTTAATTTAATTTGATTTTAACTTATAATTTAATTTAAATTATATTAAGTAATTATTAAATGATATTATTTTATTAATAAATTATAAATTTAAATTATATTTTTAAATTAATTTGGAATTTATTTTTTATTTAAATTAAAATCGAAAAAAAAAAAAAAAGATGTTTCAGATATCGTTAGGTGCCTACCTACCCATATTTATTTCCATACCAAATTAGAAAGAACGTGGGATCCACCAACGGTCTTTCACATTAAACTCTGATTCGACGTTAACTCTTGCATTGCAATTGCATCACACGTGACTCAGTCCCGTCGTCATTCTAGATTAGCCTTTGCTTGACTGGACTCCAATTATTTTAGTTAGGCACTGGCTCTTCTTTTGCACTCAAAACACAATAAAGACCGGATCAATCATTTCCTTGTTAATGGCTTACCCAACTGATTGCCCACGTTTTTCTTCTTCTTCCTACTTAAATTATTTTCTCTTCAAAGTCTTCCCTCCCGAGTAACATATCACCACCTCCACCTCCACCTCCATCCATTTGAAGCTGGGCGTTTACCACTCTTTTTTATTAAGTTTCAACAAGATAACAATCTAATATAATCCTATTAGCACGTTTATTAAATAAAATAAAATAACCACTTATTAAAAAGTCAATAAAAAAAATAATCGATAACCTGATTATCATACCTATAAAATCAATCGATAACTAAAAAATTAATATCTATTGGGTATAAGATAAATTAAATATAAAAATAATAAAAAGAGATTAAAACTTTTTAACGTAATTTGACATGATGATTGAAATCCCCAAAATGATGTAACTTTGAATAAGAATTTGAAACAATATATCTTCTATTTTTTTTTTTTTGCTAGTTTTTTGTATTTATAGGATAATAAGGGTAAGTTATATTTAAATAATAGAATTCAGATATTTCTAATTTAAATATAATTTCGATTGATATCAAGAAAATGTTTCTTCTGGTGAGATTTCTATTGCTATTTTGAAGTGAAAGGTCTATTCACTTTTGTAGGTGAATCAATGAATAAAGCTATTAAAAGTAATGACTTTATAAGTGAACTAAACTATGTAAGATAAACCTAAAGTATTTCTAATAAAGGAACATTATCAACATTTTATTAGGACTTTGCCAACGAACTATTGCCAGTCATATTAATTTTGGTGGCCCACCGTCCAACGCAGTACCCCATCAACATGATTCAATCTCATTCATTTGATTCTACTGAAGCCATATAATTGTACTGTTTTTCAGTCAGGCCAAATGACCGTCTTACTCAAGATTTGGTGCAAACCTTCTATTAATTATTAAAAATTTATTTATTTATTAAATTTTATTATTATTATTAAAAATAAAATTATTATTTAAAAATTTTTTATTTTAATTTTAAAAATTAATAATTTTTTTCTTAATCTCAAATTTTCTAAGTTTAAAAATTGATTCCCTCCCCCCTCCCCCCAAAGTTTAAGGTTTACACAACTTTCATATTTTTTTATTAACAATTGCCCTTAGCTTTATAAAAAATTTAAGTTTCACCACCTTAAATTTTCATATCGCCATCAACAACCTTCTCCCTCCACCACCGAATATGAGTCATCGACGTTCACCTCTTTACTATATCTTTATCATTCGAAGTAAAATCGAGAGAGAGATCTTGCTTGATTTTTATCAATTTTTGCTTTAAATGTCAGAGATATAATAGGGAGATGGACACCGATAATTTATACTCGATGATAGAGATGTTAGAAACAAAGGGAGAAAGTTGCCAACAACATTTTGAAGGTGAAGTGGGGGTGAAACTCAAATTTTTAAAAGATTGGGGATAGTTAAATGAGATAAAATAGAGGGTGTACAAATAAAACTTAGGAGAAGAAGTCCTTTTTTAAACTTAAAAAATTTAAAATTAGAAAAAAATTATTATAAAAATTTTTTAAAAATAAAATCTTTAAATAATAATTTTATCTTTTATAATAAAAATAAAATTTAATCAACAAATAATTATTTAAATTTTTTATATTTAACAGATGAAAAATTTAGTTTGCACCGACCCAGGGGTGAGAAATTATAACGTGGCCTTTCAGTTATCGGAAAACTACTGTTTGTATCATGTCGTTCTTACCATATATATATATAATTTAATAAATTACCATATTGACTTGCTTGTACCCCAAAACAGCCATTATTACATCAGCCATGATGTCTCTCTCCCTCTCAATTCCCAATTATTCTATTAATAAACAAGGACCGTCAACTCTCTAGACGTTAAGATTAAGATAAGAGACCTTCTAGAAATGAAAACTAATACGCACACGTGTACAGCTTATAGGGGATTTCATGAGCAAGGATTGACGCGTCCCTGTTGGTGTTCCTTGTTCTTCAAGTACCACAGCTTTGAAAGCTCCAAATAAAATATTATCATTTGACTCGGAGCCTATAAATAGCGGTTAAATTGAAGAGGGCTGATTAACACTTCAGATTCCTATGAGTCTTTTCTCTCTCCCAAACCGAAACAAGATGCAAGTTCGCCTTTCCACTCAAGAAAACACCAATCTTTCCGATCAATTTGCAGAAGATTTCGCCGAAAAGTTAAAAATGAACCCTACTGAACAGAGAGAAGAACACCCTGAACCAGACGAAGATGAAGATGAAGATGAAGATGAAGAGGAGTTTTCTTTCATTTGTGTGAATCCTGATTCTCCAATTGCAGCGGATGAAGCCTTCTCTAACGGCCAGATCCGGACGATGTTTCCGATATTTGATCAAAGTCTGCTCTATGATTACGTTAATGATGACGGTGAAGTAAAAACCAGCTCATCCACGTCTCTACGACGTCCGTTGAAGAAACTTTTCGTGGAAGAGCAGTCTGATCCGGAGGCCGAACCGGCCGGTCCGTTCTGTGAATGGAGGTCTAGTAAAACGGTGAAGGAAGCTTCACCGGATTCTTGCAAGAAGAGCAACTCCACAGGATTCTCTAAACTTTGGAGGTTCCGAGATCTCGTTGTTCGAAGTAGCAGTGATGGTAAAGACGCGTTTGTCTTTTTGGATAGCGGTAAGAATTCAAGTGAAAAGGCGGAGAAAGAGAAATCTTCAGTGAGCACAACCAAGGATCAGAAAACGAGTGGAAAGAATAAAAACGAAAAAGTGAAGAAGGTGAAGGCGGAACCGTTGTCGTCAATGTACGAGAAGCATTACTTGAAAAGAGAAGGTGATAGACGGAAATCGTCTTCGCCGTATCGACAAGATCTGGTTGGCTTTTTCACCACCGTTAATGGCTTGAGCAAGAACGTTCATCCATATTAAGCATTCTGGAATTTTGTTTTTTGGGGGATATTATTATTATTTGATTTTTACATGTAAATTTGTTAATACATATAAGTTAGATCTGTACTTTTTATGGGTCAGCTGGAGATTTTGCACTTAAATGTATTTATTTATTTTTATGCAATTACTCAAATTAATTCTATGAATTTTGGGGTTTTTGGTAAAAGTGAATGTATGACGTGTTAGACATAAAATAAAAAATAAAGAAATCCCTCAATTTTCATGATGCAACCTTCTATTATCTAATTTTTCTTCCACCAATTTAAAGAAATGTATTCAAACTTTGTTCGAGTTTTGCTGAGACATTTGTAGCAGCCCAGGTGCCGAGGTCAGGTGTCGGCAAGCGCTTTTGGTAGAGCAGGTTCCATGGACGTATGAAAAGCATGAAGCGCGGCGGCTTCAGTGTAAACTTAAGAATGTCAAGTCAAATCATGAAAGATAGATGAAACTTCGTTTCTTCTTCCTCCTTTTCGAAAACAAATAAGGAGTTGTCAAACGCAACAAATAGATAAAAGAGAAGAGTTACCTCTTCTAAAAGGCTAAAGGACTATTTCCCACTCCGGTTTATGAAGTGATAAATTTTCATTTGTTAATTTTAAAAATTTTAAAAATTTATTAAATTTTTGTATTAAAATTAAGAATAAAAATATTATTTAATTAAAATAAAAAAAATTAAAAATTTATCACAATTCTATTATAAGTTTAAAAATTAATAATTTTTTTTTAACTAAAGTTTAAAAAGTGATCAAATCTCCCTCCAGGGGTTTATTTTTCCTTTTTCGATGACTATCTTCGATGATTGACTTTTCTAAACTCTTTTTCTTCAATTGAAGCATGCCAATCTTTGGCCAAAACAAAAATGCATATTTTCTTCTAATCTCTGGTGGGAGAGGATGATACAATGAAAGATTGGTTGTTGGTCAAGATCAAGGTGGTTGTCGGAGAAGGGAAAAGAAAATTGTAAGGGGGATTCAGTCACTTTTTAAACCTTGGGTTAGAAAAATTTGTGAGATTTTTAAATATAAAGGAAATATGATAGATTTTTAGTTTTTTTAAGTAGTTTTACTAAATAATATTTTTATCTCTAACTATAATAGTAAATTTTAATATATGAGTAAGTATTTTAATTTTTTAAAGTTAATATACAGGAATTTGTTTAATTTCACTAAACCCTGGGTGGGATATAGTGATTTGGCCTTTTTAAAAAACACTTAATGCGGAGTTTGTGGAAATGGGCCACCACCGGCTATATGGACCAGCAGTTTATGAGACAGCTCAAGCAAATGAGTAAAAAAAATTAATTAAGAGTTAAGAAGGAAAAGAGAATAAAAAGAGTGAATTAACAAGGGGAACATTACAGCTAAGAATTTTCTAAGGGAGGCTTTTGTCTGTCAAGAGAGAGCTGGCTGTCAGATTCTTGAACTTGGTCAAAATATAAACTGGTTCTTGTATTTTTGTCACTAAACTCACAATTAACATATATTACAGTTTCCACCTTCATTTCCATTGTTAATTTTCTGGTTTGCTTGGGATGGAAATATGTTCTTCATTAGGATTGTAAAATCTTTCTGCTTTTCGTGAACTTTCATAAATTCTGCAGAGATGTATCCAACGTCGATTCCAGTCAGCTAAATAATATTCAATCTCCGTTTACATATTAGCTGTGGGTGTTTATGTTACCTCTCAATGATTTGGCGGTCTTACATGCACAAGCACAAGACCCAACTTTAACCATCAAGTACTCGAATGCTCTCATGATAAGGTAATTATAATGCAATCAGGCATAACAACTTGATTCTTGAACAACAGATGTGAAGCCTCTTTATTATCATGATGATCACCTGTATTTACAGTCTCCCCAAATACTTCTAGAGAGCATTATTCCTCTCAAGACTTGTGTATCAGAAATATAGTACACCGAGCCCCAGTGACTCTGTTTTCAGGTGAAGTTACAAAGCAAATAAGGCACAACACAGAGTGTCGTCATAGTTATTCGTTTTCCAGTTATATACATCACCATTAAGATATTACCAATACCCCACCAAACTTTGGTCAGAAGTAACTTATGGCAAATCCCTGTTCACTTGTATTGATTAATCTTCTATGGTATATATTACAAGCACACCTGCATTTGTTGACATGTTAATGAATCAGCGCAAGTCAAAGATCTCAAACCTCAGATTTGAATTTGTGTAGACATTTGAGCAGTTCTCATAAATGGGGCACCCATCAGCTGGTTCTTTGTGAGGATGAAATCCATCCTCTTGGCAGTTTTTCAGTACACTCATACCACAAGGATCAGTAAGCCGAAATATTCCGGAGCTTCTGAGGGACATGCAGATTAAACTTTTAGTAAAAGGAAAATTAGAAACCATGTACTAGGAACAAAGATTTGAATGCATTTGAGCAGTCAATAGAATCTTGAATTTGGTATCGCATGAATGGGTGATCACTGGAACATAATATTTTGACAGAGAAAGCAAAACTGAAGGGGATTTCAAATATGACACTTCAGAGCGGTGAAAACAAAAACAACAAAACTAACATGCTTGATCTTCAATCCATAGCTATGGCCTCATTAGGGATTTAAGCAGATAAAAGATGAATGATACAGTTGATAGCTACTGAACTACAGTGTAACAGTTGCGCACCTTGAGGAATCAGTTGGAGCCACAACAATAGCAAAAGCCTCAGGTACCATTGCCTGAAAGGACCAAAAGGGAAAAATATATTATCACAGGAAAAAAAATGTAAATTTAGCTCATTAGCTTAAAAGGAAAAGCTATTCTGAAACTGAATCTTTATAATTAGTCCATTGCAAGACCTTAAAATTGTGTACGTCTTAAGTTTACTGTTTCAATTTACCTTGCACTGGCAGTAGTTTATTATTTCAGACAAAATGCAAAGTACTGATAAATTTTCTAAATAAAGATTCAATATTAAAACAAAAAATGAGTTGACTAATCGACAAATTAACTGATATGTAAACAACCAAGGTGACTCTGGAATTCCCAGATGTATATATTAATAAATCTCCCACACACTTTGCATGTCCACCCACAATTTAGACTAAACATTAAAAGTTACCTATTATGCTATCATCTTCCAATAAACAGGAAGAGGTCTATTCCAAGGCGCTGCTTCCAACACCACGGTCATTTCCCACAAAGTTAAAATTAGAGGAAATGAAAAAAGTCACTTCAGGAAGTAATGTTCATAAAACAGTTACCTTGCTGTGAAATTAACACATGATCTTACACTCAATATAAGTAGAGAAGTCATTTAGAAAACTACTGGTGTCATGTCATAACTACTAGATCATCTGCATTTTAAATGTTACTTGCATTCAGAAAATAGAGGATTAATAGTTTTTTGTCCTACAAATTGATATTCTATATGTTGATATATGGGAACCTTTCACAAGATGAGATACTCAAAAAGGGAAAAGATGAGATAAATGAGCAATATGAAATTCCTTAATCAATGATAAGGATCATTTGTGATGATGTTGGTTACCTGATATGAGTACTGAGTGTGCAGATCTACTGATGACATAAAACAACTTTGAGAAGGATGTGTCTGAAAAACAGAAATGAAAAAGACAGAAGAGTTCATCTCTGTTGAGGCAGTTTTCTGAATCTTGCATTTGAAAGAAGACAGTAAAGTTCAAAATGGGAAGGATCAGATGTAAAAATGGGGGAAAAAAAATATAGAAAGAGAGGCATACATGAATCCATCCCACGGGAAAAAGAGACCGTTCATTTTGTATGGCAAAAACTTCCTCCTCATTAACAGCTTGACACTGCCATTTAGCACAGTTAAATTAGCAGCCAGCAGAATAGAGATTAAGGTCATCTAAAAGCACTGACAGTGAAATTTTCTCAATATAAATAAGGAAAAAGCTCTGAAGTACTCACAGAACTGGAAGTTGAATCCTGTTTTGGTATTATCAGAGTGGTCACATAGAAAGTCCTGTTTTCCTGGTTACATGAAGTAGTAGTTTCATGTAAATAATCCATACCATCAAATTAATTGAACTAGAGTAATTGGAAGCCAAAAAACATAGAAGTTGCTCTCTCGTGGCC
This sequence comes from Mangifera indica, assembly GCF_011075055.1. NCBI lineage: Eukaryota > Viridiplantae > Streptophyta > Magnoliopsida > Sapindales > Anacardiaceae > Mangifera > Mangifera indica. The sequence continues at coordinate 56,813 of NW_025401166.1, read as the reverse complement.
ACAACTAGTCTTATTTTGTTTGGTGGACAAACTCATTTGCATAGGGCAAGAAATTTAAGAACCCTGATAATGAGTAGGCACCGTATATAATTAACAGAGCCACCTAGATGTTATGCTGGTCATAGGAAAACTGGAATTATTTTATAAATCAGGTACTTAAGATCAGTGATTAATACAATACAGGTCATGGAAATTTTACTCAGGTAAAGGCTCATCAATGATAACATCAATCAGAGTTGAAAGCTGAGCTGAAGATTAGAGTGTATGCATAACATCAGTGCCAATCCAGGTCCATGTTACATATTACAAAGTTCTACACAGACATGATTCAAGGCTTGATGTGAAACTTCTTTTTCCTCTTATGTTTGGGTTGGAGTAAATCATTTGAGCTTTTAGTTAACAAAAATGCATCCAATGAGAAACAGCTAACACTAGTTTACTTACTTGACTCATTATCCTTATACATTCCTTTATTTTTGAAAGCCTTTGTCAAATTTTTAACCGTTCTAAAACTGTAAGTAAAATCTACAAAATTAATATCATGATTAAAGAGACCAAAGAGCAGACTTATTACCTAAGCCTAGCCAAGAAAAGCATCCATTTCTTTTATAAATAAATTTTTTTATTGAATGAATGAGCCAATATTTAAGCTTTCTTTGAGAATATACTGCATGCAACACTGATGAGATAAAATAATGAACTTCAGTTCAAATTTGCATGAGAGGAAGTGTGTCTCTTACAAGAAAAGCACCGAGAACCCCACAGGTTTCCAGATCCTTATCTGTGTTGTCTTTTGCAAGTTCAAGAAAATCTTCCATCAACTGTCCAGACTGATAAAAAAACATAATATTGGCTAATCAGCCATCAGTTTTTGAAGTAAAATATACAGAACTCCAGATGCTCCTTTTCTAGGAAGAAACATATGGAGCTGGAAAATAAAAAAAGTAAAATTGTAGATAAGTTAAAATGTTTAGAATAAAACCTACCATCGTGAAGAACAAGTTAAAATGCCAAACCAGTGATGTTAAAAAAAGTCGAGTAAAAAGTAAAGTTCCTGAGTTCTTACTATATGTACATCTTGCAGGACTTTAGATGACGATGGCTCATTGTGCGCCCTTTTATCCGAATTGTCTACTTTAATATGTGTAATGTGTGCACCTTGAGGTACACTCTCTACAAGGGAAAGTACAGGAGAAGGATGTGACTGAGTAACAGCATGAACAGTGATTCTCTGCCTTGTGCTCCCAGATTTATCATTATTTATAATCTTCAAGCTGAGAGGAAGACAAGGACAGCAGAACATTTGGTTTACTAGATGAAGAAGCTTCTACACAGCAATCAACTTAGGAAATCATTAAATTTCTGCAAGTTGACATACAAATCTAGAACAATAGACATGCAATACCTTTGACATGTGGTTTCAGCTGTATCACAACTTTCAACCTGTGTGATAAATCACAGAAAATGAAAAATCTGAGATCCACAAGCTCACAACTTTCAACCTGTCTGATAAACCAAACTTTGAAAAACAGTCCTACAAATCATAGCGAGGAGTAGTCTGTTTACATCTAAAAAGAATGAGAGATGAAGAAATATTACCCCTAAGAAACTCTCAACATTCCAAAATTGACTAAGATTAAGTATTAGGTTAGGTTGTTCAGACCTCTAGAATGGGTAGAGATGACAGCAAAAAGGAATTTTGAACAAGTACAAAAGAATCATAATTAGCACAACAATTTTGAAAATGCTTTCGTAAAATTTAAACCATTTGACATTGGAAATAAATAACTTTATCCAATCAAATTCAAGAAAAAATTAATGACAAAAGAAAGATGAGGTTGTTCATACCTACTAGGATTATAGAGAAAAAGACATTGGAAAATTGATGAAATAATATGGAACTCAAAAGATTAAAATAAATTGGAAGAATTTAAGCCATTGATCGATGGTTTTCTTTGATTGATTATATCATAAAACATTGAAGTTATTCATTTTTTTATTACTTCTAAAAGTAATTAATATTCAGTTAAAACTAATCTACAGCAACAGGTGTACTTTTACCTTCCTCTTAGTTACACCCAAATGATTATGAACTTTCTGAGATCCTGCATCATTGCCAGCAGATGGTTCCTTTTCTTTAACCAACTGGTACATCTGAACAAAAATATAAAATTACAACTATTCAAATAACCCATCCGCACAAAAATAAGAAAAAAAGAGCCAATACTCTACTAAAGAAAGATTGATAAAAATCATCAGTGATCATGTGGCAAGATATTCTAGTTTTAGCAATTTTAAACTCTAATTTGAAAATTGTGTTTCCTTTGCAGTTTTCTTTTTCTGTCCAATGAAAACTTAGGTGATTATAAGATAGAGTAAAGTCTCCAGCATACTAATGAACTCCAAATTTGTCCTTTATATTCTTTCATGACGTTTAACATTAAAACGTACTACCAGGATATGGAGTATTATACCTTGTAACAATAACACTGTTTTGTAGAATTGGTTGAGTTACTGAGCCCTGACCTGGAGAAGAAGAACAATTCAGTTAATGGCATGTAAAAGCCAGAGTTGAAATCAGAAATCATTTATAGGTTCATTTTCTTTCAGAAAAAGAAAAATTAATAATAAAAGAAGTTAATTTGCCGATTCAATTCACAGACTCAACTGCTACGAAAAACAGACACGTTACATTAGGACAAGACAACGATATCTGGTTACAAAAAACAAGAGGGAAAAGGATAAACGAAGAGTGAGAACATCATCAGAGACTCATGAGAAGAAAAAGAAACTCATACCTGAAACAGTGATGAGTCGATAGATATTTGATTGTGGTGGAAGATGAGTGGGATGGGGTGTAAGCATCTGCCCCGTACACACTGCTGCAACTAACTTCGCTTTGTTGGGTGTATGATCCCACCTCAAGTACAGTGTAAGGCGGGTATTTCCAAACTAACAATCCCTCTGGGCCGAACAAGGGCTCTTGAAATCGGGCAGATTATGTTTTGTATTAGAAAAAAAAAAAAGAGAGAGAGAGAGAGAGAAGACCATCTTAGTCTAAGGAGAATACCATGCTTTCTCTAAGAATTTTTTGCTGTTCTCTCTAATTTTAAGTTTCTTCATTGCTTTCTCTTTCCAGGATAAAAAATTAATTGGCAATTTAATTTTACTTGGAACATGAAACAAAGTACTTGATGACATGTTGGAAATGATGAAGTCTTTCCAACTTTGGACGACGAAGAGAAAGATTAATATCAGTTGTTGATTGAACTTATGTTCCATAAATAATGCACTACTTGGCCTATTCTTGATCGGGCATCTGACTAACCGAAAGATCTTCATTTAGTATATAAATAATTTTTATATTTAACCTATAATAATAAAATAACATTGAAATATAAATAAACATAAGGATCGAATAAGAGTCCACAATAACTAAATAAAAATGATTAGTAAATCTGAATCTCAGACATATGATAGTAAGATTAGATGAAGAAAGGTAAATTTAAAATGAAAATGGTGGTCTGATGAAAAACGAAAAGGTTGAATAACAAAAAAAAAATCATACAAAACCAAATTGACAATGGTTATGATGGCTTTTTTGAGGTTTTTTTGTCATTGTTTGCCATGACCGTTGATAGGTGGTGGCAAATGGTGGTCTGTAGGGTGTTGTGGGCTATAATTTTGGCTAGTGGTGGCAATTGGTGATAGTGTTGACCAGTGGGTGGTGATGGAAATGGTGAAAGAATAATTTTAATTTAAAATAAGGGGGTGTTTGGTTTGGGTAATATTTTATTACCAAAATATAAAGATTGTCTTGAAGATAGATTATTTAGAAGATTACTGAGTATAAATGCCCTTGAATATAATTATTTTTAAATATTTTTATATTATTTGTCATATTAATTAAAAATAAATTTATTTTTATCTTAAAAAATTAATAAATAATAATATAATTATAATAAACTCATGTTACCTTAGTAATCTTTAAATACCTAAGGTGAAAGTGGTAATCAGATTATCACATATATTATCTGTCACGTCAGTATTGGTAATAAAAGATTACTGTAATCTTTTATTACTGACAAACTAAACAAAGGAATAAAAGATATATTACCAAGGTAATTTTAAAATCCCTCGACCAAACGCCTCCTAAATGTATTTTCAATTTAATAATTAGTTAAGAAAAGGTAAAATAATCATAATTTAATTGAAAAAGATAACTCTTTTGTTCTTAAAAAAAATTGTAATATTAATATTACTTAAATAATTTTTTAGGATACATTTGGTTCAGAATAATCTTTATTTTTCAATTATCCCAAAAATCTTAACTTACCAAAAAAAATATATCTTTTAGTAATAAAAGTTCTAACAATTTTTTATTACCAAATTGATATTAAAAAATCAGTTTAATAATTTTAATTTTGTTATAAGTTAATCTTTATTTATTAAATTTTTATAACAAAAATTTTATTGTTTTTAATTAACATAATAAGTAATATAAAAAATTTTAATATATTATTAACATAGAAAATATTTTAAAATATACATAAAATAAATTTTAAAAATATTTAAATAAAATAATATTTTGGTATTATTTTATTACTATCAATTAAATGTAATAATTATTTATGTATCTTAATTTAAATAAATATAATAATGATAATAATTTTATAATTAATATATAATAATATTCTAATTAATTTATTATGATTTTTTTTATAATAATAACTATGCAAACTAAATGTGTTTTACTACCCCTATTATTTGACGTGTCAATTTAATAATACATAAAAGATAAATTAGCAAAATAATTAAAGATTTTTCCAAAATTCTCAAATTATAAATTGTTAAAATTGTAAGTAAGAAGTTTATTTTGGGTGAGGGTGACGACGAAGAAGATGAAGTAATCTTCAACCTGCAGCAAGAGATTCCCATCTACAAGTTAAAAGCCCTTGTTAACACACCTTTCGCTTTCTTTATCCTCGACGTGCTGTTCGCATTCACCCTCTCAATTCTTCGGTTAAATTCTTATCCAATATGACGGCTGTGACCAATTTAATTCATTTGCTCTGTCATTTTGAGTCCTTTCCTGGTTAGTCCCATCCATCAAAAGCCAGCCATTTGTGGCTTCCACTTCGGTACACTTTTTTCCTCTCCTCTTTCTCTATTCCCACAGAATATATAATATTTATATATATTTCGCAAGCTCCAACTCTCATTAGTGAAGATTATTACTGAGTTGAATTTCTGGTGTGTTGAACAGGTGAAAAGAAAGGATATAGAAGAGAAAGATGGCCTCAAAATTCAGCAAGTGTATGATGCTATGCTGCGTAGGAAAGCCCTCGCCCCCGGTAACATCTCTAACTGCTACCTTGATTAATGGATTTTAATTGCATTTGATTTGAAGATAATGGGTTGTGGTCAACTCATCCGGTCCCAGAATAAGAAATTTAAATAAGAACAAAAAAATTAATGATTAATTAAAACGTATTAGCGGGACCTAATTGACTTTTTTGCTTGATGATGTCTAGAAATTGCACAATTTTCATATAAAAAACACTTTTATTTTAATTGGGAATGGTGAAGGTTGGGATGGGACCTCAAACTCTGGTAAAATCTGAACTGCCGATTTAATTGACCGGCCTATGTTGGCTGCCGAGACTTGTTTTTACCTTCTCTAATCCGGAAGCAGTCTTTGGGGCCAAAACGCGTAAAATGCACCACTCTTTTCTACATTGCTTCCTTTTTGCCAGAAAATGTTGAAAATATTTTAAGCGAATTCATTTATTAAAAGAAGAAATGACTGCATCACCATTTTCCTTTTTTTTTTTTTTTTAAATTAAAAAGTATTTATTTATTCAACCATAGTAATTTTAATAATTAAAGTTTATTTTATTACTTTATAGACCATAATAAATTATTATTCTAATAAATACAAATAAATATAATTTCATCCTACATATTTTATCTTTTTTTAAAATTTTTTTTTCTATTTTTTGTCCTCAACAATTTCACTAACCCTATCTCAACATTTGTAAAAAATTGAGACATAATTAAATTCTATCAATCATGCGAGATTATAAAATCTCAAATAAATATAATATTATTTTATATTTGAAATCTTTTCTTTTTACCTCTTACAACTTTTTATGAATTTTATTTTTAACATAAAAAGATTTTACAGTTTACACTTTATATGTCTTTCCTCATCTCTCTTCATTATCATCTTTAGTCTCACCCTTTGTTCAACAATTTCACTAACTCCATCTAAACTTGGTATAAATTAGGGACATCATCAAATTCTATCAGTCAAGCAAGATTACGAAATCTCAAATATATCTAATTCTCATCAATTTTACTCTTACCATAAAGAGACTTTACTGTTCATATTTCGCTCCTCTTCTCACACGTACGTGCCAGAAAAGACAGAAGCCGAAACTATGCATTAATAGATTGTTTGGTAAGGAGGTCATGCGTGAAATAATCAACGCCAATCTTCACATGCCACCGCTTAGATCTCAACACGTGGCCATCGCACACCGTAATCCCCGCTAACAACTCATAAATGGGGTCTGCTGTTTTGTTTTCTATATTTTCAGTTACACCTTCACTTAATCCCCTAAATAACCGAGAGGTTAAAACATTGAGTGCCCATCTCAACAACATAATCCAATGGCCACTTCCTTCTTAATTGCTAAATCGAGTTTAAATTAATTATAGTTTAATTTTAATTAAATATAATTAGGACGTCTAGACACAAGACAACCTGAGGAAGTAGTAGTCTCTTGTCCGGATTCAACCCGCAATAATGAAGATTGAGTCCTCATTCCATGCCATAACTGATCAAGTTCATCAATATAAATAGGGCTGTTCCGCAACATAGTTTTACACTCAAAACTCAGTGTTGTTTGGGCTCGTGAAAAGGAGTGCCATAACTGGTTAATTATTTCTCAGCAACAACTCAAAGCCAGCCGAATCTCGGAGAAAAAAAGGTTCCTTTTGCGTCGATCCCGATTCTGATCATTCTGTATATATAATATTGCACTTTCTCCTTTTCTTTCCATTCACGATCAATCTTCTTCTTCTTCTTAAAGTTAACCTCTCTCTTTCAATTAACCTTCATCAACCGTGTGAGTAACTATTGTTGTTATCTGAACTTTTTGCTATATTATCTATCTCATCTCTGGTAAATTTCGAAGAATAGTTCTTTTGGAAATCGATTGGTGAAAGAAATTGTCTAAACTGTTTTTTTATATTGAAAAGTGAACTAATATATCTCTAATAAATCACAGACAAAAGACATGGGGAAAGACTCGTACGATGAGGCCATTGCAGCACTGAGCAAGCTCCTCAGGTACCATACTGTTACTTCGGAAATTCGGAATAATTCGTGTCCTTTACGTCCTCTCCGGGCGTAGCTGATCATCAGCCGTTTCTTATGTGGAGACTTTTTTACTTGGTTATCGTTGTTGACTGACGGCTCTGATTTTTCGTCAATTATAGTGAACAAAGCAACCTCGAAGGCATCGCCGCCGCAAAAATCAAGCAGTTAACGGCGGAGTTAGAGACCGTCGGTTCGAATGGTTTCAATCCGGATGAGAGGATTCAAACCGGGTTCAATCTCTTTAAGAAGGAGAAATATGAGTAAGTGGATACGTAACATACGTTGGTACTGGATCCGGAACCTTCTTTGCCGGTCCAAGAATATGCTGTTTAACTTTTTTTTCACTTGAACCTTTTTACCGTAATTACCCTTTCGTGTTCCCAAAATGGTTATCAGTGTTTTCATTAATGAGAGCAATTTCGTAAATATCATTTAAACATATCAAATATTTTCAGAAGGTGAAAATAATAAAATAATTACCAAATTTATGTAGATTTTGCCACGTGTACTACTTATATTCAGAATCTGATGTTGTGATACTATATACAGGAAAAATCCCGAGTTGTTCGCTCAACTTGCCAAAGGGCAGAGCCCCAAGGTTGGTAACCATGGTTTGACAAATTCTTTTTCACATTTTGAATGATGTTGAGGAGAGGTAGTCTCCGTTTCCCATGCCATTCCTTTATGAATTGTAAAATTAATATCAAGCGGACTGTTGAAAGTCTTCTAACATATATTCACATTTACCAATCATTTCTTAAAGTTGACCATGGTCCGTCGTGCAAATCACAATTATTTGTGGTTTGATAATTTGGCCATTAGAGGGGTCCAAAATTGGTGGCTTTAACGGGGTAGCTAAATGTCATAGAATTTAAACCATACACGCCAACCACTTTTGTGGTTTGTGGGTCAATGTAAAGTTGCCTTTGATAGAGAAAGACAAGACTTTCACTTGTCCGTGCCGTTTTATAAAGAAATGTTGCTTTAAAACCCCCGTTTTGATAATGGGTTAACTTTATAATCCTTGACAATGGATGAGCTAACTTGTTTCCAATATGTATACAGTTTATGGTATTTGCTTGCTCAGACTCCCGAGTGTGCCCCTCGCATGTTCTTAATTTTGAACCAGGGGAGGCATTTATGGTTCGAAACATTGCAAGCATGGTCCCACCTTATGACCAGGTTTAACAACTTAATTTATGTGCATGCATCACGCGGTCACACCTACTGATCTGTTTGGTTAACTGGAATAATTTGTTCTTGTTACAGAAAAAATACACAGGAGTGGGGGCGGCCATTGAGTATGCGGTGTTGCATCTGAAGGTTCATATATTATACTTATTTTCCATTGTATTCAACTAAGTTTACACATTATTGGCTTTTTTATATAGGAGGGTTGACTCTTTTTGGTAGTTGGACGGTGAGTGGTGGAGGCAATGTGATGTCTACTCATCAAGAATGCCCCACACGGCTTTGTAATCAAGATAAACTTATATAAAACAACTTTCATTTCTTTGTTTATAGTTTGATGGTCAATATATCTACCTTATCTATTGATAAATTGATAATTCATTGCTGAAAATAACGTCTAAATGGTGCATTCAGTTATAGAATGACCACATATTGTGAATATTCCTGCTTTCTTTTTCTCTTATTTTTGCCGTCTACAACTGGTTTTAAAAGAGAATTAATGTATGATGTACTCACCAGGTGGAGAATATTGTGGTCATTGGACACAGTTGCTGCGGTGGTATAAAAGGGCTTATGTCCATCCCAGATGACGGGACCACTGCTAGGTAAGAACAACTCTATTCCATCTTATCAAACTTAATTGGTTCATGTGCAAATAAATGATAGTAATATACAAAGGATTAAAGAATCAAGTAGTTCTTATTTTAGGTTGATCTTTCAGAGCAAGCTTTTGCATTCCCATGTGAAGTTGTTCAACTTATTCATGACTACTAATTATTAATTGATGAGTATGTTTGGCATTAGTTTAAAGTTGAATAAGAGCAGTTTTTTCGTGCATGGTGGTACCATATTCTTGGGGGCATCCAGAAAGCAAATTAAAGCAAGGAGACAAATTGTAATCTTTCTTTTTAGTTTTCTTTTTGGTACTGAGTTGGCCTTAATAATAAACAAGTTTAGACTTAAGAAAATATTTTGTACTGTGTTTGGTTGCCCTGTAGATATTAGAGAGATGCCTTAAACTTATTTATTAGTTGTTACCCTTTTGTTTTGTCACCTAATTTAGTAGTTAGAAGCAATTTTGGAAGTGCGCCAACCTACCACTTTATTTTTATTTTTCGCCTAACCAAATCTTTTTTAACAATGACAGTGCTTTTCTGAGAGTAATGACAAAGAAGGCCTAAATTTCTTTTCAAATACCAACATCTTAACATGGCTGTATGGAGTTTAGCAGACATGAATTCCCATTATTGGGAAAACGTGTGTCAACCAACTTTTTTATAGGATAATTTAAGTTAATGATTCAACTAGAAATAGGGGCTAAAGCCTAAGCGTGAGCTCAGAAACTTACTAACATTTGCTCTATATGTTGCACTTTCAGTGATTTCATTGAGGATTGGGTCAAAATCTGTTCATCTGCAAAGTCTAAGGTGAAAACAGAGTGCAGCGATTTGAGTTTTGAGGAGCAGTGCAAAAACTGTGAAAAGGTAAGTTGCATTATAAACTGGACTGCATATGTTGTCCATCTTGAATTTAGGTTTATGTTAGTCTAGGTCCCTGTATAACCTCCTTGGAAGGCGGGTTCCAAAATAGTTTAATTAAGTTAAGTTGTGGGCTTTGGTTTCTCAATGCTAATAATCTACCGACAACTTGGCTTGAATTTAATTTCTCTCGACATTGCAGTTGAGAGTAAGCCATGTGGAACGTAGAACAAGACTGAATCTCATTTACAACTTGGCATGATAGAAGGAACACTAAACACGATCACATGCATATGTACCTCACTGCTTAAAAAAACAAAAAAATATTAAAAAAAGTTGTTGGTTTTGAGATCCATGAAGTTGGGAATTTGATCTGAACATTATCATATTCTTTTTATTACAGTGTTAATGTTGTGCTTAAATGCCACCAAAATGCAGGAGGCTGTGAATGTATCATTAGGCAACCTGTTGACATATCCATTTGTGAGAGACAGAGTGGTGAAGAAGACCCTGGCTTTGAAGGGTGCACATTACGATTTTGTCCATGGAAGTTTCGAGCTTTGGGATCTTGACATCAAAATTTCACCAACTACTGCCGCGTGAGCATTCAACATTGTAGTCTTTGCCCTAAATTACTTCGTAGCTTGCTTACAGTGTTACTGTACATTTCGTCTTGAATAATGTTGTGCAAAAGATAAAGATAGTAGGCTGGGTTGTATTTGCCTTGAATAATTGCATGCTTTTCCCCTTTCAAATGCAACTTTAAAAAAGAAAAATCTTATTGCAATCTTTCAAGTTTTGTCTACTTGTTGCTCTTTCAGCGAGATGATGTCTGGTGGTGTAATAGAGCTGGTCCAAGTTCACAATTGCTAGTGTTATACGGCAAACAACTATTGCCCAAGTATCTTTCCGAGAAATGACTAGTTACGGAAGTAGTAGTTTGGGTCTCAACTTACAAATAGATACGCCTGATTTAGAGAATACAATTGATTTGTTGTCTCATGAGGAAAACTTTTCTATGCCTCATAAAGTTATTATTTAATTTTGAATTTACAAATGTAATTACTAAGATTGATAAAGAGATACAAAATTTAGATATTTAATACTCGGTATTAGACGACCATTGTCTATAGTTAAGTAAATAAACTCTTATAAATATTCATCAACTTTTTGCAAGGCTCGTGGTCAAAATCGAGTCATTTTTTATATATATTATGAGGGGTATGAACAAGGCTCCATTAAGGTTAAATTAGTGACTAAGATATGTCCGAAAAGAAACACAAGAATAAACAACAAGATCGAGTATGAACGAGAACAAGACACCCATAACTCACTCAATTTTCTTGCTTTTAATTCCTCTTGGGTCTAAAGTCACTCTATTGATTTTTCTTCAATCTGACCTCTTATAGAAACTAGGACAACTATGAATCAGTTTCCGATGTGCAGAATTCTATTAAGATAAGCATAGGACACATCTTCAACTTAGAGGTTTTAGCAGTTAACCAATATTAAAACATGGTTTATTCTACGAGTGAATGAAGATTTACTTAGACAAGGAGAGAGAGATTTTTGAAAGCTCATTAAATTTTGATTATTAAAGTTAAAAAATAGAATATAAATATATAGTAATAATTTTTTACTATATGCACAATAATAAATTTTAATTTATATTAAATATTTTAATATTGAGAGTATTTTTATCACTTGTCATTAATATCATTCTATTCCTTCGAAATTCAATCTTATAAGTAAAACGGAACCATGATTCACTATCTTTAATACAATTCATTGTTTGAATATGTATCAATTTTGAGGGGCAAACTCGACAGGGCAAAGGGGTCAATTGACCTTTTTGATTTCGAAAATTTTAAAATAATTTTTAATTGATTTTCTTTGATTTTGAAAAATTTTTAAATATAACTCTTAAATTTTTATTTAATCCATTTTAAATTTTATAATTTTTTATTAACTCTTTTTTGTATTATTATCATTCAACCTTAACCCCTAAATTTATTTTTGAATCCGTCATTGCCATTTTCCATTTTCTTCTAAGTCTTTTAGAAGTGAACATAAGCTAAAATTGTAATTCATGGTATAGTATGTATGTGAGAGTGACAAAAACAGTTCATTTTGGTCTGACAAAATTACTCTAGTGGAAAGATCGATAGTGAGATAAAAAGATGGTGGAAAGGTCGATCGATGGTGAGAACAACATCTGGTCATCAGAAAAGGAAGAAAAAATTTTAGGGAAAAAAGTAAATTTTTAAAAATTTAATTATGAGAGAAATTGTTAGTTTTTTTAAACTAATGGAGAGAAATAATATAAATTTTTAAGGTTTAGTGATAAAATAACAATTTTACCTTTATCTTTAATAAAAAATTTTAACAAAAATTATTTTATAGATGAGTATTTAAATTTTTAAAATCCTATAAATGTATATTTGTCTTTACATTAAACCTTGTGTGGAAAATGGTTCTTTGGCCAAATTAGAGTGTATGCAAAGTTAGTTCATAATAACATTGTGTCACGCATTGCTTCGCAGATTCCTTTTCAGTCCCAAGAAAAGGAAATTAAATGTTTGAAGGCGCAATTACAATCCGTATAATACATGGTGCCAAAAACCTCTGTTACGTCTTCATTCTCCATGTTTCCATCCCATTGGATTTATTTATTTATTTATTTTGCTACATGTATGTTTGTAAGCCGTTGTTGGGTGGTAAAACTTAGGGGTGAGCGGTTCTTAATATTTAATTAAAAACTAAGGAACAAGACTTGGAATCGGAATCCGTCTATTCTTGAAAATAGAAATCGAAACCAAAATCAATCAATTCTTGAAAATAAGAATTGGAACTAAACCTTTTTATAATAAATTTTTATTTAGAGCTGAGATGGTCGGTTCCAGATAGGGTTTGGTCCCTGACGGGAACCAATATTTTTAAATTTCTCACAAGGCAAATTTCTTTTTTTTCACTTTAGGAAGGTTTATAATTTGGTGTAAATTCATGTTGTAAAGGTGATATTAAATGAATTTGCCGACTGGAAAATAAGAAAATTAAAAGCAGCAGCAAGAGATGAATTTGCCCATTGAAACATGAGAAAATGAAAAGAAGAAGAAGCAAAAGGGCACATTCTCTCTGCAAAGCAGGAGAGGTGGCTTTCAAAAAATAATGAATTTGAGTCATTGACATTTAATGCAAAGCAAAGGCCATTTAATGATACTCTTCTCGCGACAACATAAAATCTTGGCATGGCTGCTTCCTCTAGTCTTTACCTGCTTGTACTGTTTTTAATAATTTGCCGACTGGAAAGTAAGAAAATTTTCGCCAGCGTTAACAGAGCAAAATAAATTTAGTGTTCATTAATCAATTCATAACTATTGAATCAGATAAATAAATTTTATCTTAATATATCATTAAAAAAAACTTAATTTTATATTCTTTTATACACTAAAATTTGTTATTTGTAATTCAAACTATTCCACCAGGGTGTCTGGTCATTGATTGAGTACTCTGTCTTGGGAATTTCATTACACACGTTCTGGTTTCCGCATTGGTCTTTACAAATCCAAGCATCTTTCTAGTTCTCTTATCAAGAAACTAGGTTACTGACCAGCCCACCCTTGAAAACGATAATACAAATTTGGAGTCTCACTCTGGCTTAAATTATTTGAGGTTTCACGTGAATGGAAACAATACCCAAATACAGACTAATTTAGGATGCATGTGAAATACTTTTATAGTCTTTATTTATAGTTGAAAGCGACCATGAGGATAATTTAACAATATGTAATGCTAACCACAAAAATAAAATGCTAATACCCATCAGATTAAATTAATTAATGACAATAACCAGTTTGTTCCTGGAAAGAAACTAGTTCTAGTTGTTTTGAAAAAATTGATCAAGAGGGTTTTCATCTAGAAATTCCATAAAACATGGGCTGTAAAGATTTAAGTAGAACTCAGTAGGAAACAACAGCGATTCTTTATAGCAGTTGTTGTTCATCATTTCCGGTTCCCAGTTAGATGCCTCAGTAGAATCTTGATTCTCCACGATTTCAGCAGTGTTTTGCATATGTTCAATTTTGTGGGTGTCTTCTGTCTGGAACGACTCTGTTTTCGAGGAGCTCACTTGCTTTTTGATGCCAAGTTTCTTGCGGAGGTGAGTGTTCCAGTGGTTCTTTACTTGATTATCTGTTCGTCCCGGCACCCGCCCGGCGATCAGAGACCACCTGAACAGCATTATTAATCGGTAAACAGCTTATTTTAGACTGTAATGCTACACAATAAACTTGTAATTTATTTACTTTGGATGAACAAAGGAGGAAAAGAACAAACCTATTTCCAAGGAGCTTATGGAGTCTTATAATGAGGTCTTCTTCTTCTTCAGAGAAATCTCCATGTTTCACATTGGGGCTCAGATAGTTCAACCACCTTAACCTGCAGCTCTTCCCACACCTCCTCAAACCTTCTCCCCATGTAACATATCCATCAACAAAAAAAATAAACCAGAGATTATATATCTTCCATATAGTACAGCACTTTAAATAACATACACAGTTCAAGTTCATAACTTTATTAAATGTGACATTTCTTGACACTCCTTACCAGTCAGCTTAGGGATGCGATTCCAGTGCCCTCTTCCATGCAGCCTTATGTGTTCAAGCAGAATCTTGTCCTCCTCCTCTGTCCATAGCCCTTTCTTATACTCATTCCTTGCCACCATCTTTAGTTTCACTGGCAGAGAGTTCTCAACTAGCTCTCCTCTCTTTGGAAGGCCCTGGGATTTTTTAACTCTTTGTTTAGTTTTGGGTAGTTTCACCTGGGGCATGCTTAATTTTTTTTTATCCTGTAGAGCTAGCTACAAGAATACTACCTCAATTATTTATGGCAATGTCCCTTGGGTAGATAGATCTCCTGGCATCATCCTCGTCTTGTAAGTGGAAATCCTGTCGACCACTCACCTTTCTCTACTCTATTAAATTGGACATTCTTTTTATTTTTCCCTTTTAATTCGTGAACCTTGTGAAAATAACAACTCATTTGCCTCCTAAAACTGCTGTTTATTTTGCACTGAATCATTCAGTATATTTTCAATTGGCCAAAGGACTATTTCCCACCTAAGGTATGCTGCATTCCCAAGTTTCGTCTCTTTAACTTTGATAATCTCAAATACCCACCCATTAGTAATTAAAATTAATGATAATAAAGGTAAAATTATCATTTTTTTTCTATAATATTAAAAATAAACTAAAATATAATCTCTTTCTGCCCCCCAAAACTTTAAAAACTAAAAGTTTCCTCTAGCCTAAGTTTTAAAAAATGACAATTTCGCCCTAAGGTTTCGTTTCGAGATCTCCAACGTCATCTCCGGTGCCATTGCTGGCGATCTCTCCCTCCCAAAGCTTACTCTCTCTCCTCCCATTTGGACGTCCAATTGGTGTTGAAAGATCCATGAAAGGCGAAGAGCTTCGTTGGGAAAGGCGAAGAGCTTCGTTGGGGAAGACGAAGCCCAAACGAAGACCAAGGTCGTCTTCGTCTGGGAAGACAGTCGTCTTCCTAAAGGTCTTCTTTTGGGAAGATAATCGTCTTCGTCTTCTCATACGAAGATGACAGCTTCGTCTTCGTCTGAGAGGACGAAAAACTTCGTCTCTCTCGAAGAAGTTCTTCGTCTTCTACGACTCCTCCGACGCCGATCAGGGGTCTAAATGGGTGGAGAGAGGCTGTCAAAGGAAGGGGAAGCTTCAGGACATGCAAAGAACACTCGACCCCGGTGAAATGGATTTAGGAAAGCACGTGCCAGCAATGGAGTCGGAGATGGCACCGGAGATCTCGAAACGAAACCCTAGGGGGAAACTGTCATTTTTTAAAACTTAGGTTAGAAGAAACTTTTAGTTTTTAAAGTTTAGGGAGGCAAAAAGAGATAAAATTTTAAGAAGTTAGAGTTCCGTTAATTTTAACTGCTAATGGATGGGTATTTGAAATTATCAAAGTTAAAGGGGGAAACGGGAATGCAGCATACTTTGGTGGGACATAGTCCTTTGGCCTTTTCAATTCTAAATTTGGCTTATTGCTTGTGCGTAGCTATCAGCACAGATGGCACACAAGCTGTTTCATTGTTTTTTTCACCTTATTCACTCACGGCCTCATCGATCCTGACTACCTGTCTTCTTTGCTGGCTTTTACTGGCCTTCAACGTCGAGCTAACTGAGCAACCCAGTAAACTATCAAATGTGTACTGTGTTAAAGCTGTGGAAAATAGTAAAGTTGCTTTTCAATGGCCATTCAAATAATTAGATTTTAATGTGAAAGATGTCAAGGGTTACCTGAAAG
Source organism: Mangifera indica (assembly GCF_011075055.1). Classification (NCBI taxonomy): domain Eukaryota; kingdom Viridiplantae; phylum Streptophyta; class Magnoliopsida; order Sapindales; family Anacardiaceae; genus Mangifera; species Mangifera indica. The sequence continues at coordinate 40,427 of NW_025401166.1, read as the reverse complement.
TGAGTTAAATTTTTTTTGACATTGACATCAACATTCAAGTGCCTTTTCCTAATATTCTCTTTATTCAATGGGCTCCTCTTTAATCTTTATTTATCCCTTTCGCCTAATCGGGAGGATGCATGTGACTTAGATGACATATGGTGTCATTGTTCTCCTGCCATGTCCGCCATGGTGGTGATTTATCAGTGGAATAGTGCCCACAACTTTGTACGACTGCCTGGATTTTCTTGATTTCTTACGCATGACATATAACCAGTGACTAACCCTTTGTTGTGATCCTAAAGCAATTGTCATTTTCCATTAGAATAATATTATATGTATTTATTTTGAGTATACATATATTAATTCAAAATCATCCAATTATATGATAACACACATTATAACCGCATTTATTTATGTACTCAAAATAAACATGTATAGTTTTATTATTTCATTAAGCCAAAAGCTTGTATTTTGAGTTATAAAGGATTCAGAGAAATGAATCATAGTATTTTAGAGGCAACCTTTACCACAAAAATCAATAATAAATTTGTTACATTCACATCTTCAATGCTTACAATTACAACCTTTAAATGCCCTCACAATTTTTGTGATAGTTTCTCGCCACCCCTCTTCTAAAATTAGTTACCATTACTAGTTTCGACAACCCAAATCTTTTGTGCCAAAGTTTGCAGGCCAGTTAATTACCATAAATGCTTATAATATTTTTGTATATGAAAGTGGCTTCATCAGCAAAATCCACAGAAAGTCCCTGACTGACTCCGTCAGGGGACCAGAAATGCATAATTGGACCACAAACCAAAGGTATTTGGACCATGGTTATCCCTGTGATGCATACATGTGAGACCACAAATCTTGAATGTGTTGCAATTTATGCATTATTAGCAATTTCCCCAGATTTTTCACTTACTATTTGCTGGCGAAACAATTTTCATTCAGGCGTAAAGAGGAAGAAGAATACTGTGGTATTGCAAAACTACCAACCAGGAAGTTCCAGGGGCACTGTTCCCAGAAGCCAAACTCGGTAAGATTTTGAGTTTATGTGAGACATGTACTGCACACTCCAGAATGCAAACAAAACATGAAGCCTTTCTGACTTCAGATTAGCAGAAAGCAAGTTTTACTATTGCTCATTTGTAAATGCAACAATCTGGAGCAAACCACATAATTCTAAACTTAGACAATTCTCCATGATTTCAGCTGAAGATGCTGCACATGGGAACATTGATTTAGGGGAACCATAGGCCTTTCACCACATAACTGATAGTTGATTCCTTGCTAATTTCCTAGAACATGAAGGTTAGAGTAATTTTACATCCCTCAACTGGAAAGTATGTGCATCCATTTGTTCTTCGAGGTTCTAAAATAGCATAGTCAATTACAAAAGGTAACTAGTAACTGTAAACTATTTCCCACAGTAAAGAAGGAAGATGATGAACACTGATGAACCTCATATATGTTGTACACTATCCTTACAGATTTCTACTCTTCGAATGAGGGATAATATACATTACAAAATGGCCGAGTTTTTTTTCTTATCTGACATTTTAAGGAATTGGGTATATAACCACCTTTCCAGTAGCTCTGTTCGTTTCAATGTAAGAGAAAGCCTCAATAACCTGGCTGAAAGGAAATGGCCCCTTGGGGTCTATTACAGGCTTTACCTTTCCACTCTCTAGAAATGCATTTAATTTTTTCAGAACAGCTCCATTTGAAGTAACTACAAATCTGAAGCCTGGAGGTGTTACAGCACCTGTTAGGGCCACCACAGCACCCCCTTCTTTCACTACCTTTACTGCTCGATCACATTGCCCTGTCATTTTTTAGAATAAAAGGAAAATATTCAATCAACTGTTGCAACAAGGAAACCTTAATATAATGATGAACAACAAAAGTAAATCTAATGCGGTATAACAGAGATTACAAATACATTTTGAGGACTGATTTAGGTTGATGTCTTTAAAATAAGATAATAGGTTAACTCTAGCAATGGGAACATCGTAACTGGTTCAACTATATTCACTTTATTCAATATTCAAAATCTTGAAATATGGTGGCATGACTTTCTTCATTCTTTGAGTACTTATAATCTTCGTTCTCATATTTGTTATATTGTTTACAGTTTCATGACCAAGCTAGTTAACAGAAAACCAGAGAGAACAAGGGGAAAACTCAAAACTCAAGTACTTTGAGAATCTCTTGCCAATAGAAGTAAAGCTGTTGCCCACCAACAAGAAGCAATTTGTGAAAATTCTTACCAATAGCATCATAGACGACATCAAACTTTTCTGGCAAATCTTCAATATTTTCTTTGGTGTAGTCAATAGCCAAATCAGTACCCAAGCTCTTCAAAAGTTCCAAGTTTCTGGTTCCTGAAGTTGCGGCAACTTTTGAAGCACCAAATACTTGTTTTGCTAGCTGGACAATCAGAAAAAATATTATAAGTTGAATAAGGTATATAAAAAGTATAGGATATATGTTTCCATATTGCATTCAAAAATTTTGATAACTAAATGCTTCACTGCTCATTTAAAGTAGGCAAAACCAATTAAATTTACTGCCCCAGTTTACTAATTGTTTCATCATCATTTACATATACAATAAGTCAATCTTTCATTAAAATCTGAGGTACAATTGGATGTGGAATATCACAATAAGCTACTCCCATCCATTAGGTTTACATGAAAGACTTAAGACATCACAATTGTTATGCTTTCAAACTCTAACTAGGAGAAAGTTAACCCAGAATGTGTTAAGGGAAGCCAGATTCAGGTGAAGATGAAAAGAATCAAAACTTTTGATAACTACCAGAGATGGAGGAATGTTGTTAGATGAACTTAACAAAGTGAAACCGAACCCATCTGAGAAATTAATATGTAGCATAAATAGCAATGAACATGAAGGAATAAAATGGTGAGGATATCATATGTAAAATGAGTGAGACTCTTCAATCCTGTATCTAGAGCAAATGGGTGTTGACAGAAGACATCATCTAACTACAAAGAAATTATCCGATATTACTGATGTAAATGAGTTACTTGTCATCAGTCAGGAAATTTTTTTTTGATAGTTTCAATTGTAATCACATAGCATTAGCCAACATATATTTTACCTGAATCACCAAGCTTCCAACACCACCAGAACCATTCAAAACAAGAATAGATTTACCAGCAGAGAACCCAGTTCTTTCTAGACCCTCATAGGCCGTCTCAATAGCAAGAGGAAGGCCAGCAGCCTGAACAAAATCCAAATTTTTTGGTTTCAGTGCCAATAACTTTTCTTCAACTGCGGTGTACTCGGCTAAGGAGCCAAATTGTTTCGGCCCTTCCAGTGCCTTCTCATTTATGTCCCCATATACCTCATCTCCCTCCTTAAATTCCTTCACTTGACTGCCAACCTTGACCACCACACCAGCTACATCATACCCTGGAACAGTCTATAAAGAAACCAAGTTAAAGAAGAACCGCATTAGCAAACAAAATAGCAATATACCCTTGAATGCATATTATACTTGTTTATCAACTTAACATCTATTTTAATATCAGTTATCAAAGATACTAGAATATCTGTCACAACATAATGTTATAGCACCAGTTACTCAACAAGCATTTAACATGACAGGATAAAGCTCTAGATTGCTACAACATAACAAATGAAAAATACCAAATTCTCAAGCTCTATATTGCTATGACTGTCTCTAATTACTTCAAATACGCATTACAGAAGAAATATTAACACACCGGGAGGGGAGAATCGGTGGCCTTGAACTTGCCCTGTCTTCGCTTAGCATCAACAGGATTAAGAGCCGCAGCAACAACCTTGATCAACACCTGATCTTCCTTCACTTGAGGCACAGAAACTTTCTCATCAAATTTCAATACATCGACTCCTCCATATTCTCCATACACCCACGCTTTCATTTCACTGGGTACACTACTCACCTTGGTGGCCTCAGTGGATGCAGGAGCAGCTTGTGAATTTGCTCTAACTCTTAGAGGAAGGTAAGACGATGACGCTCCGTTAACGTTGACAACGTTTTTCCTTCTATTTTCCCGGAAGGCGAGGGAGAACCTCTGAGAAAATGAGTGGAAGCTTGTGAATTTAGAAGGTGCTGATGCTAGTATGGTTTCCATTGGTTCTAACAGTTGTGCCTGTAGCAGCTTATCTCTTATGCTATCTTCGTCTTGCCTTTCAACTTCATATTTTCTAGCGCCACGTGTCACACAAATATCAGTTATCGAAACGCAGCGTTTGATAGTCTGTGTCAGTGTCAGTGTCACCTTTGAAGCAGCAGCCACGTGTTCGACTAGAATGAAAACTTATCTTTTATTCAATTTATTTGATTGGATTTTAAACCGGTTCAGCTCCAAACCCGATTTCCAATTCAGTTAAAGAAAAAGGGGACCGGTTCGGTTATCCGTTTTGAACACCCTAGACCCGCTGGGATTGGTTCATAGAAAATGTCAACAGTTTCATTACTCTTGAGTCACTTTAAGAGAACCAGTAGCACGTGTTCGAATAGCATGCAAACTTATCTCTTACCCGAGCAATTTTCAGGCGAAACGCACGTGTACAGAGTAGATTAATTTAATAAATTCAAGATCGACGGTCTATATTGAATACAATCTGTCTCCATCAACACCCTACTGACAGGTGACGGCTACGTTTCTCAATCAATAAAGTCTCACTCACTCACCCTCTCCACATTCAATTTTCAAGCCGTCTCTTCTCTGCAAAGAAAGGTTTTTTCAAACCCTAGTTTTTCGATCTCATTCGCAGCTTTTTTTTTTTTTAATTTTCTATTCTTGTTTTGTGCTAGTTGCTTATTATTTTTGTTAGAAATTTGAATGGAGTTTATATACAACATATGTGTGAGAGTGTTTATGTATCATTCTTTCTTCTGATCTGTTTATATGGAGTTTATATACAACATATGGAACGAAATTTAGGGATTTTTATGTCTTTTAATAGATGGTGATCTACAATGTCTACGTTGACTTAAAATAATTACGAGATTTACACAATCCCTATGTTCGATCCATGAATATATGTTTTCATTCATGCTTTTTTTGGATAAGTTAATTTTAAGACGACCTTCTTGGAATTTCTGTTTTGATGAGAGAATGTGAGTTTGAGAAAGTAAAGAAATTGAAAAAAGTTGCAAAGCCTATATAGGATTTTGTTTTCCACAATAACCAAGTGTCCGAAGTACGAGTTTTGTTTACTGTTTTAAGGAACTTTTGAGATATTTATTGGAAGGATTTTGAGATTTACACTTTCCCTATTTTTTGTATTTGTCTAAATTTGTGTTATTTATTTCTGAAGTTTTGTGTCCCATTGATTGGATGGAAGATAGTGTAGCCGTTTAGGTCCCTCTGACTTGTGTTATTTGTTGGTTCATCTTCTTGAATTTGTTTTTTAGTTACTAATTCTTTTTATTTGACAGGTTTCATAGCTTCATTAAACATGGCTGAATCAAAACCAGGATTGAGGAAACCAGTTTTCACTAAGGTTGAGCAACTTCGTCCAGGCACTAGTGGGCACACTCTCACTGTTAAGGTTGTTAGTACCAAGATGGTATTGCAGAAGGGTCGTGCTGATGGTCCGCAAGTACGTCAGATGAGAATTGCTGAATGCCTGGTTGGAGATGAGACTGCGATGGTTATCTTCACTGCTAGAAATGATCAAGGTATGTATCTCCTATACTTGTGTGGGTATGTATAGATTAATGGGATAATTCTAGTTAAGTTCATATGCACAAATTGTGAAGCTTTTAGACCAATTGAACTTCAGCATTTGAGAACACATTTGACTTGAAAACTAATTTGCAATGTGAATAACTCATGTGACATGTAATCTTGACCATTTGACTAATATTAATATTACGGGGGACAATCAATAGTTACTTTTTTTATTTTAGTTAATAGCTCTGTGTATTATTTTGCAATTGCTATTTTTTGCTGTTTCATGAATTGTATTTCAACTTGGGAGCTTACATTTCTGCTTATCATGCTTGTGCGTTGAATATAAGATTTCCTCAGAACTTTGGAGTTGATTTGCTACCCTATAGTGCAAATAGGATATTATGTGTTTGGTCATGTGAGAACTTTATAATCTTCTTACAAGTGCATCCAGTTGATTGGATGGTGCTTCTTATCTTAGTATTGCTAAAATGAGGACTGAGGACTGGGAAAAGGAATAATGGTATGCTAGTACGACCATTGAATATATGATGTCCTTGGAAATCTGAAGTTGATTTGCTACTTATCAGCACAGATAGGATATTATGTAATGACAAAAGAAAACTATAGTCAAATCCATTGATCATGTCAGAACTTTATAATATTTTTAAAAGTGCATCCAGTCGGATTGGATATTGCAGCTTTTCTTAGGGTTGCTAAAATTAAGAATGAGAGAAGGAATAATGCTATACCAGTACAACCATTGAACAGGATAACCACACAATTTAACAGTCATATAAATGAGGTTCATGAATCTTGTTGATATGAACAATAGTGTTAATGACTTGTGTTTTGAACTTCCCTTGAGTCATACTAGGTACTCTGTCCAAGAGTGATTTTAAGTTAAATGCATTTTGCAAGATGCAAATGGTTGAAACATCTGAAGTTGTCTGGTCCGTGTTTTGAAGTGTTAACTGTGCCTATTTATGATTTTAAAACTTGATACTAGATGTAGTTAATATTTATGCATCTTGCTTTCATTATGTTGTGAAAGTAGCCACCAAAACTATGGTATTTGTTGTGGACTCCTTAATATCTGTTAAATCTTATAAATGTTGTTCATTGTTGGTTAGTGGACTTGATGAAAGAGGGTAGTACTGTAGTACTGCGCAATGCAAAAATTGACATGTTTAAAGGGTCAATGAGGCTTGCTGTGGACAAGTGGGGTCGGGTTGAAGTTACTGAACCTGCTAGTTTCACTGTAAAGGAAGATAACAACCTCTCACTGATTGAATATGAACTTGTGAATGTTGTAGAAGAGTGACTTTTTGGAGAGCGATCACTTACTACCTTGTGACCAAAGAATAAATAACACTGGCGTATCATAGTACTGTTGTCTATATGGCATCTCATGTCCAAAACGCTTTACTGTTAGGAAGAAGAAATCTGGAAGCTGGTAGTACCCAAGTTGCTTTCTAACTTTGCAGCAGATCCAGTTGAACCTTTTGGTTGGATCTCCAAACAGGTGGTGATGGCTGTAAGTTGATGAGTTAAAGCAGCTTTCAGAACTGGTTTTGGCTTGTTTATGACCTATTTATTTTTGGAAGTTAGACTGAGTTTCAGTATTGCTTCATGCTTGAAGAGATTTTATATCATGAAATGTATGTTTCTGTACTTTATATAATTAAGTGTGGTCTGGGCCTGCTTAAGTTATCTATTTTTATGGTCTACTTATCTCTCCATTACTGTTATGCATATAGTACTGGAAATCGAAGATCAGGTGAAATGGGAATCCAAATAATTCATGACAGAATCATTTTAATATGCCCAATTAATTTAGATGTAAAAGCTACAAATATGTGTTTTGAAAATGTGGTCGAGGTCATATACCACAGCTAATTCATGCATTTGCTGTAGATGCTAGTATAGGATCTAGAAGACAGAGAACAGGCTTAGATAAATAGATGTTCTGAAATCAAGTGATCAAGTTAATTTCAATGGCATAACAAGTTCCAAGGCAAATTAATGTCTTTGAAAAAGATTTTAACCTATTTTTTTTATTAATAAAATTTGTTCTATTATCACTTAAACTATCTATTTTATGTCCACTTTTTTGTGAAGAGGCTTTCACTTTGAATCATTTCTATTGAACTGATTAAAGATTTCTGATAAATATTGGATTCAAATTTTGATATGGAATCTGTCAGTACCCGCCCAATATTCAATTACACTTGTCATTTTTTGCTCCCTTGAAGACTGTCGTTTATAATCACAAAAATTCTTTGAGTCTTTCCAGCCCCCCAAAACAACTGCAAAGCTGATGTTTCTCTTATCTATCAAATCAAATTTGCCGGCTGCACACACATCAATAAAGGCCTAGAACAAATATCCATAATGCCCTAATAAAAAAAAAATTGATTAAAATAACCTAAAAAGTTTGGCCATTCCAATTCAAAGTTCCTGGCACCTACACTAAAACATCATCATGAAAATTTTCTGCACCTGATTTTGCTTTTGTATTGAAGGCTAAAGCCGCATTGGTGATGGGCAGTCACAAAACTCCAGATATTTGCTTTATAACTAGTAACCGAAACCTGGAAAGAAGGAATCAAAGTACACAAAAGGGTGGGCTCCTCCCCTTTCTGTCTGTCATACACGTGCCTTCCTTTGACAAATGACATCAGCTCACTGCGATACTCTGCAGAAAACCCAAGTGTAATAAAAATATTTCTATTTTTTATGTGGGAACAATTCCTGGAGTTTGTAGAATTTTTCTAAAATTTTATCTTAATTAATTTTTTTTTTTTAACTTAATTACCACCTTTGCAAAAAATGGCTGTGCAAATGTGGAAGCACATGATCATAGGAAACCACTTGAAGTTTGAAATCAATAGCTATCTACCGCGTTTTGTTCCAGAAAATTTACATAAAAAAAATCCTGTAACATTGAGACTCTTATGTTGAAAATACACATGATTAAGCTCAGCATCCTGCTGCAAATTCGCATTTAACCTATGTTTATCATCAATCACCATCGATTATCAATTAGTTTAAGTAACAAATTAACTTTATAATGATGTCATTAGGGTGCCTTGTAATGGTTGGGGACTAAAACAAGTTGCTTCTTTTTGCTGCACATTCTAGAAAGATTCTGGATGTGATCAGAATTGAACAGAGTTTGCACAGAGAAATAAAAACCCGATTTGGGATTTTGATCTTATCAGAACAAGATGCATCTTTTGTTAAGTCGGTTCTCAAACTTATCAAAAAATTGGGCATGCGGTTTACTTAATATTGCATTATTCTTCACATGGTTTACAGACATGAAAGATGGTCGAATGGCTTAAAAAAAGCATGAATCAGCAATGGCAATTTATGTAAGGATATTATTCTCCATTCAAACTATATTGAGAATCAAGAACCATATCTCTCCTTTTTTGGAAATCATCAGAGTCGGTGATGGAAGAACGGAAGACAATGATAGAAAGAGAGGCGAAAATGGGTTAGGCAGCATATCAACCACCACAGCGCAATAGCATGTTATTATTAGGAGCAATCCTGGAATTCACATCTGAAGTTGGCTGGTTGCATGAATTTGTAGATCTATGTAAATTAGATACCAGAAAATAGAAAAATCTTCATATTCTACAGTTGGATAATACGCGGGAAAGCACAAATGAATGGCACACGATAATTATCATGCATTTATCGCATTCACTCCAAAATTGTTCACTGATTGAGACAATTTTTTATTTCTTAGTTTCTATGACAGGACCTTCACGTGATGCAGGAGTAAACCTATCTTAATTTGGTGCATTAATTATACCTCTTGTGTTTATCCAATCTTTTGTCACCCATTTAAGTATATAATTTAGAGTTTTAAATAAGGTGGATTAAGGTAGCAATAATATATAATTTAGAGCTTTAAACAAGATAAACTAAGATAACCACAATTTGGAATTTGAATTGACTTCAAAAAAATAGATTAAAACAAGATTTTTAACGTGTTTTAATACGATGGTCAAAATGTTTACTTCCACAATATAGTTGTTAATTGGTGTATATTTTATAAATGATTAATACAATGAACAATACGAGTTTGAGTGTTAGAATGCTAACACTCGACTCTAGATTTTTTTCTCTAATTATTATCTCTTGATCTTCGTTCCTTGAATAGTCTTTTATATTTATAGAGTTGATGAGGAGAAGTTACATTCAATTTAAGATAATTAGAGAATTCATAATTATTCAAATAAGATTTTAAAGATTTATCTTTATTTTAGCTAAATTAAAAGGCATTTCTACAATATTGAAAATATTTCGAATGGGAAGGTGCAAATTAGCTTCTTATTGTTGTTACTAATGAGGATATCTAGAAGATTTTGAACAAATTCTTTGCTAAAAAGAAGTTTTCTTATATTAGAAAATCTATCTATAATCAGTTCTAGACAGATGTTTGACATGGATGAGCTAAAGCGTTACCTAGTCATTGGTTTTGATAATTCATAGCTTTGAAGAAGTACTTCTCATGTTAAATTCTACATGTGGGGGAGAATCATATAATATAGGGCTTTCAATTTTTACGGGGAAGTTGTGAGCTAACAAAGGGTGGGTTCAGGGCACGGGGAATGGGGAATGGGGATATCCAAACTAGAGTGGCGATACATGGCATGGCATGGCTGAGCACAACAAAGAACAGGCTTTGTTATATGACCTATAACTACAGCATTCGGATCACCCGGGAAGGCCTAAGGGGACGAAGGTCCTTGGAAATTAGCAACCCTGTGTTGATATAATAATTAATATACATTACATTAGTCTTCATAAACATCAATCAAGAATTTATTTTTGGAATGAAATTAAATTATAAATAATACCAAAAAAAGAGTAGTGGAGTTGTAAGATTTTGAAAAGAGAGAGAGGACTAACCAAACCAAAGTTGAATGCAATGCAGGAAAAGGATCTACTAATTAATTCATCTATAATTATTCCTAAACTCGTAACTCTCCTCTGCATGACATGGCTGTCAATCAAAACCAAAGAAAGACATGCCAAATTGCCAATTCTCCTTTTATCCCTCTTCAAACAATGACTCAAATCGCAGAAATAAATACCATAAATAAATGTATCATTCGAATACTTGACTAAACTTGGGGTTTCATCAGATAATTGATTCATACTCGAAAACAAATTTTGATTCAGGCTTTGGCGTTGCCAGCAAGCCTCATTAATCACCTTTAACACAAACTCATTCGCTCTCCCTCTCGTCTATAAATACTTGTATGTAGCCACAGACAAGCTCGCCAACATTCTCTCGGTGTTTAAATTAATAATATAAATAATGCTTAAACAAAAACAACTTAATCTCTTCTTCTTCTCTCCTGCTCTCTTCCTCCTCCTCCTCCTCTTCTTCAATGTAAGCTACTTATACTTAATCTTCCCATTTTTCTTCTCTTTTTTAATAATGGATTCTTACTTTGATTTCTTTCGCAATGCAGGTAAATTTCTCGGCTACTTCCAGTGAAATTATTGCCAAACAAAATCCTTTCACACCGAAAGCTTATCTGCTTAGATACTGGGACAAAGAGATCCACACCAATTTACCAAAATCTACCTTTCTTCTCTCTAAGGCTTCTCCTTTAAATGCTGTCGACTCCTCTCATTTTGCCAAACTAGCTGCTCACAACACTCTCTCTTCCGTCCTTCCGTCCTTTTGCTCTGCCGCTAAACTCTTCTGTTTCCCCGATTTATCTCCCAGTCTCGAGAAGCATGACACTGGCGCCAACTTTGCTGTTTATTCCGACAAGAACTTTACCAATTACGGTACCCTTCGTCCCGGTGGAGTTGACTCCTTTAAGAACTACTCCGATGGCGAGAATCTTCCGGTCGACTCGTTCCGTCGATACAGCCGAGATTCAACTGGTCATGAGGATCGATTTTCGGGTTATGCACGGGACGCCAATGTTGCAGACCAGAGCTTCAACACCTACGGAACCGGCGCCACCGGTAGCAGCGGTGATTTTAGCAGCTACGAAGGGGATGTCAATGTCCCTAATCTCCGATTCACTACTTACTCAGCCGATGCAGTCGGCCGGACGAATAAGTTCACCGCATACACCGACAACTCTAACGCAGGCAATCAGGACTTCACCGCTTATGGAAAGAAGTCCAGCGGATCCCCCAATGTATTTTCCAGTTACGGAAAAGGATCAAATGCAATGGGTTCGGGTTTTTCGGGTTACGGCGAGCGAGGCAATGGGGCTAATGACACTTTCATTTCTTACGGTGACGACGGCAATGTTCCGACCAATAGGTTTAACAATTATGGCGACGGCGGCAATGCCGCAGTGGAAAGTTTCTCCAGTTACAGAGACGAATCCAATGTCGGTGAGGATTCGTTTCAATCTTACGCCAAGAATTCAAATTCTGCAAAAGTCAAATTTTCGAATTATGGCAAGTCGTTTAATGAAGGTACAGACATCTTTAAAGGATATGGCAAGGGCGCTAAAGGCCAAGCGGTTGGATTCAAGACGTATGGAGTTAACAACACTTTCAAAGATTACGCCAAAACTGGTGTGACTTTTGCCGAGTACAACAATGGCAGCTCTTCAACTTCTCCTAAAATGGCAGTCACCAGTGGCAGTTTGGTAAATAGATGGGTGGAGCCAGGCAAATTCTTTAGAGAGTCCATGCTGAAGAAAGGGACTGTAATGCCAATGCCGGACATCAAAGATAAAATGCCCAAAAGGTCCTTTTTGCCCCGAACCATTGTTTCGAAATTACCATTTTCCAGTTCTAAAATCTCTCAATTGAAGCATATCTTCCACGCCACTTATAATTCCGCCATGGAGACGATAATTAAGGACGCTTTGAGCGAATGCGAGAGGGCTCCCAGCTCCGGCGAGACCAAGCGATGTGTGGGTTCGGTTGAGGACATGATCGACTTCGCAACCTCAATCTTAGGCCGCAACTTGGTGGTCCGAACGACGGAGAACTTGAATGGATCGAAGAAGAAGATAATGATAGGATCAGTCAAAGGAATCAACGGTGGTAAAATTACTAAATCAGTGTCTTGTCACCAGAGTTTGTTCCCTTATTTGCTTTATTACTGCCACTCTGTTCCTAAAGTTCGGGTGTACGAAGCTGGCATCCTAGATCCCAACTCCAAGGCAAAGATCAACCAAGGCGTTGCCATCTGTCATTTGGATACGTCGGCGTGGAGCCCCACCCATGGAGCATTCTTAGCTCTGGGTTCGGGTCCGGGTCGAATTGAGGTTTGCCATTGGATTTTTGAGAACGATATGACTTGGACCACTGCTGATTAAAGTGGGTTATATTGTAGTCGTCTGGGCCATCTGGGTTCGAGCCGTTTGTTAAGATAAACTTAGCTGATGATGGCTCCTCCTCATTTGGCTCTTCTATTTCATGAAAATAGAGTTTGCTGATATGCAATTAAACTCCATTCAAACGCAACAATAACCAAGCAGCCAAAGGAGGACAGAGGGTGAATTGATTTGAATCTTAAATTCTTAAAGAAATAAACCGATGAACTAAAACTGAATTTGAAGTCAGTGGGCACAATACAAAGGCTGTGATATGTTAAAAAAAATTTATGTCAAAAAAAAGTAACAATAGATTTTGTCTGAATTATCACCGAACTTAAAACAAAATCAAAGTTGAAACAAATCTTAAAAACCAAAAGAAAGCAAGCCAAGCCTATCATTAGCGGAAAAAACAAAATGAAATTACGGATTCTGCCATTCTCACGGGATGTGTCATTTCCTTGAGGACGAAGATGGCATTGAATCATTCCAACTGTGCGTGTTCAAAAGACTGGTCCCCGGACGACTGTGAAAGTACGTTTCATAAGATACGACAAATACTTGGCGGCCATTCGTGTTAAAGAATTTATGGTTGTACATGCATTTCTATATCTCATCACTTTAATACAGACTACATAATTTGTTTATAATCATATTTATCAATATTTTATGATATGATATGATACAAATAAAAAATAATATATATTATAAGATATATCAAATTAATATAATATAATAGATGTATCATATAATATGAGATATATTACTAATATAAATTGATAAACTTTTAGAATAAAATAATGATTTAATATGAGTGTAAATGAAAAATTTTAAATTTTTAAAAATATTTGTGATATTTTTTAAAATAATGACATATCAATTAGTTTTTTTATTATTTTATTTTTTAAAAATTATAACATACGATACGATACTCAATATATAATATATAATATAGAAAATTAGAATTTTGATATACAATACAATATACGATTCAATTACTATACTTATAATTAAATATGTGTTATTGCATAGCAATATGTTGTATAATCTTGGGCTATTGATTAGATTAGCTGTATTGGAGCGTGTTTGTACAGTTTTAACCAACAGATTTATTCGGATATAACCAAGTATATACTATAATGACAAGTCTGCCCTCATTAGTATTTTTCCAATGCTATGTATATAATTTTATGTATAAATAATGAAGTATTACGAAGACCCATATTTTATTCTATTTTCTAACAGTAGTAGAAATTATGAAGGCCCAAATAATTGACTACAACGGGCCAATAAATGAAGAGGTGCATATAGTTTTAGAAGAAATGGGCCTCTTGTGTCGAGGCAGCCCATAGAAACAAACCATTTGTTTGAGGGCTTCAGTTGCTTGTCATCTCTTCCAGATTGCTCCCTGTCAGTATATGGGTTTATTTATTTATTTATTTAATTTATTACCATTTTGTTGAATTTTAATAATGCTCAGTTGTGTTAAAGAATTCTTTAAGCTTGAACAGGGAATGTTTGGTGGGTTTTCAAATATATTATATATAGAATTGTTCTGGTGAAAAACTCTTATAAAAAAATATATATATAAGATATAATGCAAGCACCTCCAATAAATAATACCCCACTTAAGTAATGAAAGATCACATGTTAAAATATTGACTGTCCATTCTGTCACATTTTTCACCATCAATCAGCCAGAGGAGAAGTAGACATGTCTCCACCTCATCTTATTGACTCTTCATCCCGGGGGTGTACATGGTTTAAAAATTGAAAACCATTTTTTAAGAATTTATTAATCTAAACTAAACGATTTTACAAATCAAATTAAATTATAATTTTTAAGTAGTTCGATCTGATTTTATAATTTAAACCATCTCATTTTAGTGATTATAGGTTTAATCATTATGTTTTAGATTTATCTATTCAATCAATATGATAGAATTCACTTTTACCAGAAAAGTGTATATGCATCTTCTTCCAAATTTATGTCTTTAATTGTTATGCTCATTCAATCGTCCATCTATTAACAAGTTTCAATTTTAACAAATCCCTATTTGTCGGAGTGATGCGCTTTGATCTCGACCTTTGGTGTAACCACAGCTCATTCTGAGTTATGGTCATAGCAAGTCCTTTTTAAGTAACGTGGTCAAATTAGCCATTAATTCAAATATCACAAATAAAATGTTGCATGATATAGAAAAAAAAAAAAACAATCATTGTCTCCCGGTCATTGGTAAATTAAATCGATTCAAAATGATTTTATGAATTAGCATATTATAATAATAATATTATTATTATTTATGCATAGCATGTAAAAAGTCTTGATGAGGCAATTGAATTAATCCCATTTAGTCAAAACGCATTTAATATGTTTGAAATGTTCTGCCTATTCACATTTGGAATTTTTCATTATCATGGGCCACCGCTTTCAATTGAAAAACGATATAATTCTCTAATTATTCCTCTAATTTATTTCATATTTTATGCAAATATATATATAATATTTATTATAATAATAAAAAATAAGACATTTATTTGATATATAAAATGCAAGAGTGATCCTAGAATGACGTATGCTTAGATTTAGGAAACAGAATTTCGCCCCAGTGGACACGACACGCCTTGGATTGGCTCTCAGTAAACTTCTTGAGCTCTTCATCAAACTAGTCTGGGAGGCTAAATTCCTATTTTATCCTTTTTTTTTTTAATTTGAGAAATTTTAATTTTTCATCTATTTATAAAAATTAATTATTAATTTATATTTCTAATAATATAAACAAATAACATCTAACTTTAAATTTTTTATTTATTTTTTCTTATTTTCATTTTACTTAAAACAAATTTAAAAGTCACTGTCATCAGTGATAATTATCTTCAAAATAGTCAATAACGTGAGTGTTATCAAAAATAATTAATTTTATTTTTATTTTTTTTATTTTAAATTAAAATTAATATAAATTAGACATAAAATATTATTTAGTTGAATTTTCTTTATCTTTTTAATAATTTATAAAAAATTTAAGAAATTTAATAGACATATTAAACAATATATTTTTGAAATGAAATTGTGCTTCATTTGGCCAAAAAGCACGATTATTTCACTTGCTTTTTATATATATAAAAAATACAAGTATTTAGAGTTTTGAAGAAATAATAATTAATGCACAGAAGCGCCCGTCCCATGAAACACATGACAAGATTTTTTGCATTATAAAATAATTAATGACACAAACATCTCTGATTTCTCAGGCCATGAATTTTTTTATAATTTTTATAATAAAATTCTTCGAGAAAAGGTTATTTTATTAGAATACTTCTTCGAGAAGACGTATACAGAAATTTACATTGATCGTTCCATAGAAAGAGGAGAAGAAATGG
Organism: Mangifera indica; assembly: GCF_011075055.1. NCBI lineage: Eukaryota > Viridiplantae > Streptophyta > Magnoliopsida > Sapindales > Anacardiaceae > Mangifera > Mangifera indica. The sequence continues at coordinate 24,043 of NW_025401166.1, read as the reverse complement.
ACCACAATACATCCCTTTCTAAATTTTTTCTTCTTTTAGCATGAAACGGTGAGTGTTAGCTGAAACTCACTCTTTTTATGCAAAACACCAAAACCTCCTCTTTGTTTTGAACAACAGCTAAACAACCCACCATTTTATTAACCATCTTGTGGCTCATGATTAATCAATTTTGTCTCAACATGACTATCCTTAGTCAATATTTATTCGGTCTAATCAATCTGATCTTTAGAACAACTCCAGTATCAACTGAATTCAGAACTTCAAATACCTGATAAAATTTGGAAAATTTACCGGTTTTTCTGAGTGAAAGCAAGACTCATCAAACTTCACACTAGCTTAAAAAAAAAAGGAAAAATTTACCTTCTGACTTAGACACTCAAACCCTTTATGGTTGATATTAATTATTGCCTACAATCACACATTTTTTAGTGTGAAAAATCAAACTTTTGATGATTGTATGGTCAGAGAAAGGGATGACATCCACACCCAAAGGTTTTTATTATCTTGTCATTTGTTTTTTTTTTTTTTTGTTTAATCAAAGAAAACATGGAAAGGTAAATTTTTTTATATATAATTTGATCATATAAATAATATATTATTATGTAATTTAATAATTTTAAATTAAATATAAAATAATATTTAATTACGTAATAATATATTATTTATATAAAAGAAAGAAAAGTTTGTATATTTAATATTGCTAGTATGATAAAGGCAAATGGGCTTGTGTTTAACAAAATTAACTCCAACTATTTTATGCAACAATCTGTCTGCTATTTTGCAAAAATTATTCGAAAAGAAATCTGACTTGTGGCTTGTTTGTCAAGGGAAACATCCAAATAAACCTAGTAAAAACATGTGTGATATGCTTCCCATGAAAGAACTTAAACCAGAAGGATCATTCAGACACGGAACTTATAATAACATATTTATTTTGTTTTAACATTTTGGTATAAAATATCTGAAAACAGTTGCCACGTTAGGGTGTTTTTCTCGGTTCTGGTCCCAGCGAGCACTGGTTAAGCGTGCTGTCGCCAATCTTTTATATTGACTCTTGACTTGCAATTGGCATGAAGTTGGATAGTGGTCAGTGTCAAGGACCCAACTAATTCATTTGAATCTCTCTTTCTCTCTCTCATTTTCGGTTTAAAACCGAGGCCCATATGTCTGCTATCCATTGTCACCACAGAATATTTCAGTGGTTTAACATTTATCAAATCAAAAGTTTTATTATGATAATTTTGATCTAATGAATTTAGAGATTATAAATTTTTTCGATTTTTACAAAGAAAAAATTTTCTGATAAAAATAAAAATAAAAACAAAAAAAATCTCTTTAATAAAAAATGAGTCAAAGATAAAGATATATTTGTCTTATCCGATCTTTTCTTATTACCATTCTTAATATTCTCTCATTATTATTTTTCCATATAGTAGAGTATTTAATATTTTGGGGGGTAGTTATCAGGTTTCCATTTATGTATAATTTATTTATTATCATTCCCACTATTTTTCACTATTTAAAAGCGAGGAACGAGGTCAGGTGATGATAATAATACTTTATTTGCGAGGTTTTCTGGAATTTGAACTAGAAAACATCATAAATTTCTAGCTTTTTTGTTGATTAATAAAATTTTCTGTCTTTAACTTTCGTTCTTTGGATGTAAATCTTTGTCAAATCACTCACAGTTTGTTATGCATGCATTTGCATCATAACAGGATCCCTGTAAATTCTGGAGAGAAAATAATGTTAAACTTACCCTTATATATATACTGTTTGTTTCCATCTGAACATAAAGGAGAAGACTTTGTGTTTGTGTATGGAGTCAGGGATTGTTCATGTTGGTAGTTATAGTATAGTCTATGCTAAAATCATGTAGCACATGAGCACAATGGTAGCTAACTTCTTTCAAAGGAAATTCTCTCTCTCTTGCAGTAATTATCACAGTAACCTGTCTTTATCAATGATTCTAAAATATCTATGAAGAATTTATTTCTCTGGGTATAACTAGTCGAGGAGCTGGTATATATTTATTCGTTTCGACGTGGCTCATTTGCGTCCTTGTTTGTGTGTGTGAATCGCTTGGCAGAGAAAGCTTGAAAAGAGTAATATATATGGAACGGGGCAATGGAAATGGATCAGGGGCATCTAGACTTCAGCGAAACATGAAGGAAAGAGTCAGAAGAAAGCATATGAAGGAGCTTCTCTCCGAGCTTGCTTTCTTGACTCCTCTACAATCCTCTAAGGTGTGTATCCTTAATTAATTTCTAGTTTCTTTACTTTCCCATGAAGTTATGAAGATATCTGTGTTTTGTATTTTAGGTTTCAGCAACTGAGTTGTTAGAGAACGCCACCAATCATATAAAGCAACTGCAAGAAAGACTTGAGGAGCGAAGGCGCCGAAGAGCATTACTACTGAAAGAGATTAGTGGTGATGAAAATAAGAAGGCAAGCGGATCAAGAATACCTGTGCTCAACATAAGTTGTTCAGATTCTAGTTTGGAAATAAATCTGATATGTGGGTTGGAGAAGAACTTCATGTTGCATGACATTATCAGTATTCTTCAGCAAGAAGGAGCCGAAGTCATCAGCTCTACTCAGTATAATACAGGCGATAGAGTCATATACGTAGTTAAATCCCAGGTATATATATTCATCTCTTTCTTTACCAGCTTTTTAAATGTCATGCATATCTCCTTCAACTCATTTTTTTTTTCATAAGATTATAAAGTGAAGAGTTGTCATTACTAGCTAATTTTGCTTCCTAGTGCTTTGTTTTATCTCTGTAACTTTAAATAATTTACATAATAATGATTGAAAGACCATAAAACTAAGAGAGATTTCTGTATGATACCTCTATTTTCATTAAAGAATGATTTAGGTTACAAGATCAAAAAATGATAGACTGTCTGCAGTTGTTAACATAAAATATCAAATTTCACCTACTACAAACGTCGAATCTTCACACAAAATCAGCCTTCCATAACTGGAAAAGTGATATGAAAAAACCAGTCTTGACTGTGAGATAGAGAAGGAGAAGAAAAATGAAAACGAAAGACCGAGATGTGTCTTGTCTGAAGAAGACAAGTCTGGTAGGGTTTACTCAATAACCCAATCTAAAATATCTTCAGTAGCAAAACGTTGCGTTTTGTCAAATGCACCGTTTACCAGAAAGGAAAATGAGTTACCATGAAAGTATATTCATGTAAGTTTCAATGCTTTGTCTATATATCTCCATATTTTCAGGCCATCAGTCCAAGGATTGGAGTGGAAACTACAAGAATTCGTCAGAGAATAAAGGATCTATGTTTCTGATATGTATCAGGCCAGAAGTTGTGGAACAAAAAGTCTTAAAGAAGATGAACCCTGCCGCTCCTTGGTGTTCTGTAATCTAAATAATCAGTTGTAAAGTGATATTACTAGGTGCCTGTTGATAAATAAACTTGGTTTTAATTTAGAATAAATGTATGTTGTGTGAGTTCGCGGATGATGCGTTCAACTATGTAGAACATGCACAAGAAGTTGAAGTATTTCAGACCTTTCATGGCATCTTCTTCTTCGGCTTAGCAATCCTTTCATAACAGCACAGTGCTTCTTCTTCTGCTTATTATAACCATAGTAATATTAATTATTTTTATATTCTTACTTAAAACATTAATTTACGTAGGAATAGTTAGTTTAACTTATTTACAGCTTATACCTAGATTTAAATACATAAATAAATAACTTTCTAACATGATAATTTATATCATTCGATCATATGAGTTCGGGTTTTGAGTCTAAAACCTTCAATCACAACATGATTTAAAATAGAATTATATTAAAATTTTTCAGCTTTAATCAGACCTAAAAATTTTTGCATTAATGTAAATTATTCTAATTATGTGACAGGTCATATGGTTTAAAAACACAACATGATTGTTACATATCTTTAGTTTATAAAATATCCCTAAAATTATCAAATAAAAAAAAATTATTTTATATATGGTAAAAGAAAAATGTTTTAAATATAATATATTTATGAAATTGAAATTCTTTAAAATTAAGTTAAGAAAATGTTTACAATGTAGTTATATTTACCAAAAAATATGATTAATATATACCATACGAATCAATATTTTTGTATGAAAATATGATTTATGACAAAATATTATCTATTTCTTGAGTCTTAACTACTCTTTTCCTTTTTTCAAAATTTATTTTCAATAATGGTTGTTTATATTTTTGTATTTCTTTTAATTATATTTATAAAATATATTGATGAAATTTATTACTAATATGATTTATTTATTTAAAATTCATTTTGAGGAATGCATTTGAACAGTGTTACATGTACATAATTTTGAATACTTAACTGTATGTTCAAATGATGTGTTATTACATGATTAAATATAATTTATCTTTAATTTAAAATCATTCAATCCGATGAAGACACATTATTTGAATATCTAATTGAATACTTAAACTGAATAAACATAGTTTTATTATAAAATAATGTTATACATATACACTTTTGAATATATAGATGATTTGTTATCAAATAATTAAATATTATTTTATCTTTAATTTAAAATAATTTAATTATAGGATGACTCATTATTTGTATGCTTAAAAATATGTCTACATAGTTTTATTATTTATTGTGTAGATATTGTTCTTTTCTCTTTCCAAATGTCTTTTTAGGTAATTTTGCTGTTAACTATCAAAATTATACGATACACAATATATTATACGATACAGATGAAAAATGATACGTATAATAAGATGTATTATAATTAATACGATACAGTTGATGTATTATAATTGTTTACGTTAACTGGTTTTCACTAGATATATAAATCATGTCATGTTAATGGATTAAAATAATTTCATTTTACATTAGAAAGATATTGCCTTAATGAACTATTTTAATCTTTTCAATATAGATTACCTTTATGATCTTTGAACCAAAAATCCTTAAAATATCATTACTAATTAACACTTAGGTCTCTTTTAATATTATTATTACTTCTAAATTTTATTAGTGAAGCTAGTTTACCCACCCAAAAAGATAAAGCTAACTATATTGTATACTTATAATGAAGCACTAAAACTTTGAATCACAATATCACACAATGTTACAGTTTTCTTTTTTAACAATATAATTATTATGAATTAGTTTTTTTAAAAATATTAAATCCGTTAAATGGGTCATTTTATATATAATCGGGTTAAATAGATTTAGGTTAATGTGTTAACCCATTTAATTAAACAGGTTATCATGTGTTTAATCGGATCTAACGTTTTTTTTTTTGGATTGTAAATTATCTTTTCAAGCATCAACCCTAATTTGCATAACTTCGTATTGTATCTTATAAATGAGTCGAATAAAAAATTGCCAACCCTATATGTATATATATATATATATATATATATATATATATATATATATATATATATATATATATATATATATATTTTTTTTTTTGAAATTGGTTCCTCTGATATTAGTAGAACAACAAAATTTTTACATAATTATATAATTTTATTCCTTGCTTGATTAAAAAAGACGTTATTGATGTAATTTTCTAAGCTTGTAAAATAATAATAATAAGAGAAGAACCATGTGAAATGGAGACAGATGAGATTAAAAAGTGTTATAGAAATAGATAAATAAATTAAATAATATTAATAATTATATAGCAATAATTATTAATACAGTTATTGTCTTGAGACACTGGCATCGCTATGTTGCTATTATATTCAATAACTTGTAATCATATTTAATAGAAAAATATATGACAGAAAAAAGAATAAAATAAAATAAAATAAAATACAAATGTATAAATATGACCCCTAGTATTCTAAATTTTTTTCAACGAACCGGAATATTTCTAGCATCACTCAACGAGGAAAACTGATTGAATTTGCTCTTCCGTCAATGTGGAAACAAATATTCTTAAACCCGTGAAATTATGGCATGTGTATTCAAATCAACGTGACGGAGATGTTTTGCATGGTGCATTAATATACGAAATTTTGTCCAATCAACTTACGTCTCTGTGGGCTTGTTTTTTAAAACCGTGTATCGTATTTTATATTGAAGACCGTTTTATATTATACCATAAAATTTTTTAAAAATAAAATAATAAAAAATATAATTAATATATTATTATTTTAAAAAAGATCAAAAAAAAAAATATATACACTTTTATTATATCATTATTTTTACTAAAAAATATATTGATAATATATATGTATTATAAAATATATATTATATTATATAATATATCTATCATATCATATTAATTATTATATATTTTATATTATATATATTATTTTTATTATCTTATATATTATAAGATATTACTTTGAATTCGCCTACCAATGCCACCATTTGTTGGAATCATTATTACGTGCAATGAAAAGCCTGATGAGATTTTTCATCGGTATTATATCTATTTAAACAACAATGAAAGTCATTGTTAGCTTAGCTTAGCTAGCTATGTGGCTGCTAACTAAGTTGCTACATTTGAAAGAGATGAACCATCAGCAATAATATTAGTTACCTTTTCCCAGCTTATTTAATCTCAGATTTATTCCTTTGTCGTCACTGCATACCGTGGTGAATCACAAATAAAATATATTAAAATTAGTAAATAAATTTTAAAAATTAATGTAAATTTTTAATAATTATATTAATATTTTATATATATAAAACAAATTTTTTTTTTTTTCAAAATCTAAGGAAATCAATAACATTTTGTATGCATCAAATTAAATTTTTTTAAAATTTAAGAGGTGTCAACCTCTCTTGACCCCACCTCGATTCGCCCCTAGCTGTATGCATGCATCTATGGAGGAAAACTTTCTAATTAAGTCTTGATTTATTTTTATTTTTATTATTATTTTCTTAAATGTTTTCTTTAATTATATTTAAGTTAAAGGGTTTTTAATATTTTACAAAACTTTTGTTTTATTTAGTAGGCAAAGTCAAATCCACCCTTATATATTTTGCAAATTTGTGGTGATTTGTTTATAGCCTTCATTGAATTTATGAAAACCTCTTAAAATTTATATTAATACACCTAATATTTTCAAAAATTATGTTCACTCTCATACTATTATATGTTATTAACACCTTTATTTATACTTATATTTTTTATTATTTTTAATTTAAAAAATATAATATAAATTAGATGTACAAAAATTATTTAATAAAATTTAGGAGGCAAAACATTATTTAGCTTGAGAGTTTTTAATCTTTTCAATAATTTTATGAAAAAAAATTAAACAGATTTTAATAATTAAATTACCAAAGGGGTGAAAAAAATAATTTTTTCAAATTTAAAGAAAGGTAACTACCATTTCATCAAACCTTGAGTGGGAACAAGTTATTTTGTCTATTATAAATTAGAAAAAGATCGTATAAGCTTATTTAAAAAATAATAATATAAATATCGATAAATGATACTGATACACTGCACCAACTGATATGAATAAAATATTTGATTCATAATTTTTTTGATATTCTGACTGATGTGATAGATAAAATGTCACCTCCCACATTAGTCTATGCACTAAATCAATATCATCTATCAATACTTATAACATTACTTATTTAAAAAATTTCATCCACTCTTAAGGGGTGTTTGGTTTAGAGAATATTTTATTATTAAAATTAGAAGATTATTTTGAAGATAAATTACCTTGAAGATTATTAGGTATAAATTATTATTACATTTAATAAAATTTTAAAAAATGAGTAAGTATAAATAATTATTGTGTTTGGTTAGAGGTAATAAAAAAATATTAATATATTATTTTACTTAAATGCTCTTAAGTTAAATTATTCTAAAATATTTTTTATGTTATTTATTGTATTAATTGAAAATGAGATTACTTTTACCCTACAAAATTAACAAATAAAAATATAGTTTTTATAAAATTAAGATTACATTGGTAATATTTAATACTTAAAGTGAATGTGATAATCAAAATACCTCTTATATTATATATCTCATCACCATTGATAATAGAAGATTATTATATTTTTTTATTATTTATTTATTAAATAATATAATATAATTAATAAAAAATAAACTAACTGAGTAATCTTCCTAACCCTTGAACGAAATGCCCCTTAATATAATGAATTGAATGGCTTCCATAATTCACTCTTATGTCCGAAATGAATTTATTGTTGGTTTGGACTTTGGCCGCCGGCGCCATGTGAAAGAAGCCGTTTACCGCTAGCTGTCACCTTCGTTCTCTTAGATATGCCTGCCTTTGTAGTAAACTATAATAACCACCAAACCCACCACTCTCGTCGGCTTGTCTTGTTATTGTCAGGATCTATACTTTTTCTTCTTCCACTATAATCAAGATTATACGGCGAAAAAAAACATGGGATGATGAAGTCTTGAAGAATATTAATGGAGTGGCGGCTGCCAATCTTGACTGGAACAGAATATACATGCAGGAAAGATGGAAGTTATATTAAACTACATGGTAATGGAATGTCTCTCTGATTTATCCTCTGAGATTCTTTTATCTGTAGCGGAGCCGTGAAACTCATGCAGGTACCGACACCTACTAAAATCCTTTTCAGTATTTGAAAAAACTTGGACACACGATCAGGACAATTTTGATGTATTTAAGATTAATTATTCCTACCAAAAATTGAGACAGCTGTTCTTTTTCAACTGAGAACATGTTTAGTTACTTTGTAACATATTTTAACTGTTATTCTTGTCATTTTGCACCATGCAATGAATGACATACATCTTTTCCACATAATTAACTCAAGTGCTTGGACTTTCGATGGCTTGAGGCCTTTGGTTAGTTGGATGCATTTAATCTTCGGACTCAACTTTTCTTCTCTGCTGCAGGATAACAAGAACCACTGCAAGAAAACTTAATGGCGATAACATACATTAAATCAAAGAAAATTAATGAATATTGTTAACAAGTAATACTTCTTAATCACCATATTAAATTTTTAATCTTTTAATTACCATGTTTATCATAATTCTCCGATATCAAGTCATTCTATGGATAATCGTTCTTCTAAATTCAATTTATACTTTGTCAAAATATTTTGTTAGAGTTGTCAATAATATAAATATAAGTGTAAACTTTTAAATAATGAGTTGAGCTAAGTTAAATTTTTTTTTATTCAATTTGTATATATTATTTATTACTCTTATATAATAAATAATAAAATTAATTAATTAATTCTAATTATTACTACTATAGTTTAATTTATGCAATATCGAAATTTGTATATATCATTTGTTTACGGAAAAATCACAAAAACCAAAACTTTGAAGTGACTTTAATGCTATTGTAATTTTCTATCGAGTTTTGAGTTACCATTCACGCTTGCCTTCGTTCGAAATTTTGAATTGATGATGGCGAGTGTTTGTCATTATTATGTTTAAAGCCCAAACTTGATGCACCAATTAACTGCATCATAAATAACTAGGCGAAAGACTTATTCCCACGGAAGGTTTATTCTACGGCCAAACGACTGTTTCCCACCCAAGTTATGCTTTTTCTGTCATTTCCTCCATATTAATTTTGAAAAGCCTATTTATCTATCTATGGGTTGTTAAAAAAAAACTAAATTAACGAATTCAAGAGCAAAATCTTCATTTTACCTGTAATATTAAAAATAAACTTATATTTAATTTTTTTTTACCCCTAAACCCTAACAATTAACAATTTTATCTCAACCTAAGTTTTCAAAAATAACATTTCTCCTCCTAGGGTTTTCAAACTTTCGGATTGAATTTTTCAGAGAAGACCGATGTCTTCTCCTCCCTGGCGTCTCCTCTTTCCGACCATGCGACATCTTCCCCTCCTAGGCGTCATCATCGACAAAGATGATGCATGAAATTCATCCTTATTAGGTTGTATCTGGAGTTTGACCGTTGTTCTTGGTGATTCTTTAACTGTTAAAAGGATTCAAAGGTTTCAGGTCAAAGAAGAGGTTCCTGGGGACAAAATGGGGTTGTTGGGTTCTCATCTCCCATGGTTCTGAAGCCAACTCCTTTGGATTTTGATCAATGTACACCAGTAAAAGAGAGGCCCAGTCCTGTTGAAACTATGTCAGCGATGATAAAAGGGAGAGTATTCAAGGACGACAGTGTTAATGCCGGTACTAGGAGCTCCTTCGGTGGGGAACGTCTGCTTCCAGGTTTCCGAGAAGCAATATTGTCAGTGAACGAGAGCCACGCATTCCAATTAGTCCCTTCAACTCAACTGTACAAGGGCCCAATGGGCACCCTATACATTTACACCTCCAGACCATCACACACACAACTTCAAGAGGACATAACAATTTTTCACAAAGCTACAGCCCGCCCGGGACACTGAGTACCAACTGGACCACCTGTCTGAGTCATAAATAAATTTCAATGGGCCTAAACATTTGAGTAGTATTATTTTAAAATTAAAATATTATTTTAAAAATAAATTATTTATAAGATTTTTAAATATAAATTATTTTTATTATATTTGATAAAATTTAATAAAAATATATAGATATAAATTATTATTATATTTGATTTGAGGTAATAAAATAATATCAGTATAATATTTTACTTAAATGTCTTTGAATATAATTATTATAAATATATTTTATTTTTCTTATTATATTAATTAAAAATAAAAATATTTTTGTTTTAAAAAATTAATAAGTAATAACAAAATTAATAATACATTGATAATTTTAAATACTAAGTTGGAAATACTAATAAAAATATCTTTTAAATTATTTGATATATCATTATTGATAATAAAATATTACTAAAATTTTTTATTACTAATAAAAAAATAAAATAATTTTTAAATATAATCAACCAAACCCCTCCCTCCATGTAATAATTTAACACTTTGCTTATATGTACTTTGAGGATTATGTTCAGGTATTTATAGGTAGCATTTTTATTACTTCATCCCTCTGCATCCCCCATAGTTTATAATTCAATGGATCGTTGATTCATATTTGAATTTTGTTTCACAAGATCTATGTCTACTTCATTCCTCTCGATGGATTTTCTTCAAAAGGTTACAGATAAACAAAAAGATTAATTAGATGAATCAAAAGGCTAGAGCGAAGGCTCGACATCTTTTTAGTGAATTTTATGTGATTTTAGTATAAATTATTGTTTTATCATTTATTAATATAACAATGAAAATGTTATTATCATTTAATACAAACTTTAATTATTAATATATTTTTAATTTTACAAAATTACCCTTGGCAAGCATATAGATTAATTGATCAGTTTATCCTCTAAACATATATAATTTATTATTTCCCATTTAAAAAAAATATTTTTTCTTTATTTTTTATTTCTTTTATTCTTCTCCTACCGTCATGTTCACCACCCACCATCAACCATTCTTTTTCTCCTTTTATCTTCACTAACAACACCATGCCAACATCCTTCATCTTTTCTAATCATCTTTATAACCAACCATTACACATCCTTCAATCATTTTTGCCACCGATCATCTTTCTCTTTCTATCATATTCACCAATTTATTTCATATTTTGATTTCCTAGAAACAAATTTCAAAAACCCTAAATTAATATTTACTTGAGTTGAAAAAAAATGAGTGAAACCAAGAAGATGAAGAGATATATTGAGATTTCTTTTAAATAAATTAAGGAGAGAATAAAAAGGAAGAGAGGATAATGAGAAATGAGTGGGACAAAGAAGACGACAAAATAAATTTACATTTTATAAAAAATAAATGAGTGAGAGAATAAGAGAGAAGAGACAATAATGAAATATTAGTGAGAAAAAGAAAAAAAAAAGTTTGATATTTTTATTAAAAATAAATGAGTGAGAGAAGAGGATGAAGAGGTAATGAGAAATGAGTGGGAGAAAGAGATTGACTGTAATACCTTCAGGCATGTTTCAAGGATAATTACATCTTTTAACCCTGTTTGGAGACATTTCCAATTATATGTGTTATATATATATATAAGAAAGAAAGAAAAGTTAATATATATGTTCCAAAAGTCAATAAAAGAAAGAAGAAAGAAAGAAAGAAACTTTACCTTTGCTTTTTTGATCATTTTCCCGTCTCTTCCAGAGGAGGCAATTTCTTCCTTTCTTTGCTGTGTATTTGAAGAAAAGTTGGTGATTTGGAAGGCTTTTGGAAGATAAATAAGGAAGGAAAAAAAAAATGAAGCACTTGGAAGCTTTGGTAACCAAAGATCTCCTTCCTTTCCCTTTTATCTATGTTTATATGCATGTTATGTGAATATATTAGTGTGTTTTGGTATTGATTTAAAGTGGTCTTGGTGATAAAGGAAGCAAAACAAAGAGAAGGAAGTCAATTTGCAAAGATTTGACTTGAAACAAGGTAAGGAGAATCATCCTTGATATGTTGCATGTTTTAGACTTTTGGTTCCTTGGATCTATGTTATAAATAATGATTTTGAAGTTGAGGAATGTTGTTTTGCCATTTGGGATGTCTATGTGTGTTATTTTGTTTATGGCAGAAAGTTGTATGATATTTACAGTTTTTGCCACTGAGTTCGTCCCATGTTTTGGCTGTCTTATCTGATGAATTATGAGTGCTATTATATCTTTTTGGAAAGCTCTTTGAATCTTCTTTCCAATGATATATAGCTTGTATAAATTAGAGATCATTTGGACTGTTAAAGATTTGTATGAACTGAAAGGACTGGTTTACTAAATAAACAGAGGAGGTAGTTTTGTCATTGAGTTTATCTCACGTTTTGACTATCTTATCTATGGAATTATGAGTGCTATTATATCTCGTTGGAAAGCTCTTTGAATTTTCTTTTCAGTGATATAAAGCTTGCATGAATTGGGAATCATTTGGATTGTTAAATATTGTATGAACCACAAGGATTGTTTTACCAAATAAACAAAGGAGGCAGTTTTTGTCACTGAGTTTATCTCACGTTTTGACTGTCTTATCTATTGAATTATGAGTGCTATTATAGCTTTTTGGAAAGATCTTTGAATCCTCTTTTCAATGATATATAGCTTATATGAATTAGAAACTGTTTGGGCTGTTAAATTGTATGAAAATGAAGGCTGCCCTGCAAAATACTGTTCTATAAACAGTGTTTCGTAGTTCTGGGCAAGAAAAAAAAAAAAAAGAAAGAGAAGGAAGAAGAAAGAAAAGAAAAGAAAAGAAAGGAAAGGAAATGAAAGAAAAAGAGAAAAGAAGAAAAGAAAAAGAAAGAAAAGCAAGAAAAGAAATTTGGGGCTCAAGATTTAGGGGTCATCCCAAGTAGGGTTGGATTCGAGCCGAGCCGAGCTCGGCTCGCAGCCAGCTCGGGCTCGGCTCGGCTTTTTAATGGCCGGCTCGAGTTCGGCTCGAGCTCGACTCGAGCCGAATTTGGCTCGGCTCGACTTGGTAATGGCTCGGCTCTTTTTTTATATCAAAACGATACTGTTTTGTATATATATATGGATCAAAACGACGTCGTTTTGTATAAAAAAATATACTGAGCCAACCCGAGCCAGCTCGGGCTTGGCTCGTTTCGGGCTCGAACCGAGCCGAGCCGAGCTTGAACTCGAGCTGGCTTGGCTCGAATCCAGCCCTAATCCCAAGAGTAATGTCTGGTGAGTTATGAATAAATTTATATGGAAGTAAAATTTGTAAGATATAAGACCCGCATGCATGCTATAAACTATGAGGGGAGGGATGTTACATTAACATATTTTGAGTAAAAGAAGAAAAAGAAATAATATTAGAAAAATGAGAAAATGAATATGTATTTAGCCTCCAAAATAATAATTCGTTTTTTTATTCTAAAAAAATTGTGAATTGGCGAATATTATACATTTTAGATAAGAGCAATACTATGTGTACCCACTTTAGGTACACAAATATATACACATTCATATATGTCATCGTATGATTGGTTATTGTTTTTTTTTTAATTCATACTCATCCAATCACATGATGACGTATATAAATGTGTACATATTTGTATATTTAAAGTGGGTACACATAATTTTATTGTTTAGATAATTTTATGTTTTATGTTTTTAAGTTTGTATTAAAACGATCTTTTTTTTAATTATTTCATGGAACAAAATTCACTATAACTTTTAAAAACTAAAGGGTTATAATCGATTTCACCAAACCTTAAAGTGGGAAATAGTTATTTAGCCAAAATTATAGTGGGCGTTGAGCCATTTAGCACAACCTAAATTGATAAGAGAACGCCGTCGTTTCAATCGTTCTACTGGAAGCTCTATCAACTTGATTCTTTCGTTTCGGTTAAGAGAAATAGACGATATAGAAACGGGGGTGTATGTGGATGAGGCGAATGCGAGCAGGAGCTAACTCTATGTTTCTCATGAAACCTCCAACGCTCTCTGCGTCTGCTGAAATAACAATCACAACTCCATGTCATTATTTTCGTCCTCCCTTTTTCCCATCCTTAAAATCTCCACCTGTTACTTTTCTTTCCATTTTCTCTCCCACTAGTCGCCCCCTTTCTACTTCTGCTCGTTCTGCACCGAATTCTGTAATTTCCTTTGATGAGTCTTGCTCGGATGCGGGTCAGTAAGCTTTTCGTAATCTCTTCTTTTATTACATATGTATGGCGTCAAATTTAACCGAGTCTTTGCTTTTCTTAAGGAAACTGTGTTGACGGGAATGTTTTTCCACAAAAGAAGGGTTCGAAGGTGCTTCTTAAGGGAATGAGATACACTGAGCTTCAAGTATGTATAAACTTTTTACAGTTTTTATCATTTATTTCCCACTTAATGAGCTTATTTTGCATTGCAAGTTTTAAACTTGTTATAAGTGATATAACGGTGTTTTTTAATGAGACCAGATGATTTGGATCTTTTGCTTTAGCTTGATGAATGAAATACACAATTTTTTAAGTTATGATTATGAGTGTGTGCTTTGACAGCAATGGGTTCAGTCATATGGGTTCAGATCAGGTCAGGCTTTAATGTTGTGGAAGCGCCTTTATGGGAACAACATCTGGGCACATTGTATTGACGAGATGGAAGGTACTATTATTTGGTTGTTGGAGTTTATTTGTCATAGACTTACCACATAAATTCAGCTATTCAACTTCTTGTGGGGAGATTGTATTGGGTACCTTCCTGTATATGGGTTTTAAGAATTGTACATCATGTAGGTTTGAACAAGGATTTCAAGAAAATGTTGAGTGAACATGCTGAATTCAAGGCATTATCTTTGAAAGACATTTTCACAGCATCTGATGGAACTAAGAAGGTAGAAATAATCTTTTTTGTTTGTGTTATGTTTATTAGTTACTATCCCTTGTAATTGTCTATGCACCAGATATTTGACATTGATGTTTCACATTTAGACTAGAACATTGCATTACTTTGAGAATCTTCTCATTGATTTTGAAACTCACAGGAGGTTTCAGATTTTATTTGTGCTGGATGATGGATTGGTGATAGAAACAGTGATCATTCCATGTGATAGAGGTAGAACGACTGTCTGTGTTTCAAGTCAGGTGGGATGTGCCATGAACTGTCAGTTCTGCTACACTGGCAGGCAAGTATAATGTTTTGCATCTAAGCTTCACAATATATGTTGGTCTTGGTTTTGTTCCCTTATTTAAGGTTCATAACATGATGTCTTCATTTTACAGGATGGGTTTGAAGAGACATCTGACCACAGCTGAGATAGTAGAGCAGGCTGTATTTGCACGGCGCCTGCTCTCAAATGAAGTTGGTTCAATTTCTAATGTTGTATTTATGGTAAGTGCACATTTGGAAGTAACCTTTCAGTCTACTGGGGCTTTTCAAGTGGAGCGATATTTTGTTCCTGGTCCTGTAACAATAGACCCTATTAACATGCTCAATGTGGTTTCATGACTTTTTCCTTTTTATATTAGAACAAAAGTTATGTGTTATTTTTCATGTACAGATGTCCAAACTTTGATTTCTAATACCCTGTTTATTCAATTTTAACCCCAATGATTTCCTCAGAAACTGTTGTTAAGGAAACAAAATCAGTTTTTGTATTTATGACATAGATATAGTTTGCAACGATCGATAATTTTATTTTATTTTTTTTGGCATGGTTTTCCAAAAGATGTTTATGCATATCTTTTTACTAGATTTCAGTAAATTTTTTTTCTTGTATGTCTGGCTTTTTCTAATATGTACTTTGTTAATCCTTTTGGAGGACTGCAATTTCTCACAGACATGCACAACACTTATACACACACAGAAATGAGAAAAATAGTCTTATAATTCACTACTATCATGCTTTTTTTTCCAATTGGTCGTAACTTTGTACCATTTTTTGATCATTACACGCTGATAAACTGTTGAGCAGAGGTTTTAAAATTTTCATCTTCTCTATTGCTTAGCATGGACCGGTTATATTATGTGGTCTATTCTAATTATTGGCATGAAAATTCTTATGTAGGGAATGGGAGAGCCACTTCACAATGTTGAAAATGTCATAAAAGCATCCGACATTATGGTACATGAGCAGGGCCTTCACTTCAGTCCTCGCAAGGTCACTGTTTCTACAAGTGGGCTTGTCCCCCAGCTGAAACGATTTCTCCATGAGTCCAATTGTGCCTTGGCTGTTAGTTTGAATGCTACAACCGATGAGGTATTATATGTCTAGCTTTATTTTGGTTGAAACAAATAATTGATAGCTTGATTGGCAGATAGAGAGGATTGACCTCCTTTTGACAAAATATGCAGGTCAGAAACTGGATCATGCCAATTAATCGAAAGTATAAACTTGGGTTGCTTCTTGAGACCCTTCGGGAGGAAATACGTTATAAACATAATTACAAAGTTTTGTTTGAATATGTAATGCTTGCAGGAATTAACGACAGGTTAGATAAACCTTTCTTATTATCTATGGCACATTGATAGTAGAAAAAAGTTTGCTGGTAGTTTGTATGTTAACCTGCTATAATCATGACCTTGATCCATTTTCTTTTTTCATCTGTTTGTGAGAGACTTAATATGTTTAAATCTGGAGTCACTGAGTTTCAGTGTCTATTATATTGCAGCTTGGATGATGCAAAGAGGCTTATTGATCTAGTTCAGGGCATTCCTTGTAAAATCAACCTCATTTCATTCAATCCTCATTCTGGATCACAGTTTAGGCCAACCAGTTATGAGAAGATGATTGAGTTTCGAAATGTTCTTGCTGAGGCAGGGTGCATTGTTTTCTTGCGACTCAGTCGAGGTGATGATCAGATGGCTGCATGTGGTCAGCTGGGAAAGCCTGGTGTAATACAGGCCCCTCTACTCCGTGTTCCCGAACAATTTCAAACGGCTTTAAACACATCTTTATGATTTATGATCACCTAAGACAGACTATGTCAAATTTGAGACACAAGCATTTCATTTGAACCAGAAGACGTGTAAATCTTTTTCGGATTTTATATAATTAAGTTAAAATTGGATGGATGTATTTTTTTTTTAATTTTAGCTGAGGCGGAGAAATAAATTTTTGGCCAAAAGACTTATTCCCACCCAAGGTATTGTGAAATCCCAAATCCACATCTTTCAATTTTCAAAAGTTCAAAAATTCACTTGTTACTTAAAATTTATTAAACTTTTTTGTTATAGTCGAGATTAAAATTGTTATTTTGTCAATAATATTAAAAAAATTATAATTTTATCTTATTTCTCTCGTAGTTTATGAAAACTAACAATTTTATTTTTCACTAAATATTTTAAGTTTTAAAAAATGATTATTCCTTCCTCCTAGGTTTTTCTCTTTGAAACTCTTTGACCATCACACTATCATAGGTGCCAATCTCTTCTTGCCCTCACTGTTGAAATCGTCGAATAACCTTCCTGATGATTTTGATGGTGAGGGTGGGAAGACAGTGGCGTCGGTGACGGTGTGGTGATTGGAGGGTTTTGATGAGAAAAACCTAAGTGAGGAAAAATTATTATTTTTTAAAAATTGAAATGTTTAATTAGAGATAAAATTGTTAATTTTTAAAAATTAAAAAAAGAAATATGATAAAATTATAATTTTTTAATATTATCAAAAAGATAATAGTTTTATTTTTAATTTTATTGAAAAGGTTGAATCAATTTTAAATAAATATTTGAGATTTAAAAAATAAATGGGTGTAAGGGTGAGATTTTACTTTACCTTTTTGGCCTTAATTTTTTTTTTATATATTCTTGGTCACGTGGATCATTTGGCGAGATAGTTTTTCCTTTGTTTAAAGCCTTAACTTTCTCTTTTGTGGTGGAAGAAGATTCTGTTTTGCTTTTGGTAAAGAGTTGATTGCTTTACGTCACAGAGCATCTCAATCTAAACAGGTGGCACCAGTCTGTGGTGAAATTCCTTGTACATCGTTCCATTCCATGTGGACCAAACTTCTTTCATTTTTTTTTTAATTATCATTAATACTCAAATTAATTCTAACAGTAAACATAATAATTGCTGTGCAAAATTAAATATAACTGCGGTAATGATTGATCATTTTGATGCATCAACCGACAGAGGGAGAGGAAGAAAGGAAGAGGGAGACATGTGTCCTACTTACAGTTATAAATTAATATAATATTTGTCCCTTTTCATTGTTTTCTTCTTTATTTGATTTTTGGCAGTTTCATAAGCTTTCAAGTTTCAACTATCACTTTCTCTTTCGCTTCTGCCTTAATAAAATGTTCATATTAAACCATTCATCTTCCATAACGTTTCTCCCTCCAGAATTTACAACAATTTACCACCACCTAACGCTCTATTCCTTATCGCCTGGTGCATTCCACGTCACAAACTCCCGGCATTCCTTTATATAACTGCCTTTTCCCTCTCTCATTTCCCACACGTTACACGTTAACCATTCTTCATAACCCTAAGCTATAGCTTGTGAGTATCGAATTTCAATTCTCTACTTCTTTCTCTTTTTTTCCTTTTTTCTCGGTAGTTCATTCTCTCTATTTTTTTCTACTCTTCGTGTTCAGAGTTTCATCGAGCTCACAATGGGAACTACTGCGGATGACCAGCTCTCGTACTTGCACACTTTGGAGCCTTTATGTGACCGCCGCTTCTCAAAGCATGTTCATGATAATGTTCACGGCAACATCTATCTAGATAAGGTAATAGCTTCTATTCTACATTTATTTTGTTCTTCTTCTTTTGAATTATATGTTATTTTGATTCTATAAATGATTTTCTTTGTGTTTTTGCAATTTGATGTAGCTACCTGATTGAAACGTTTAATTTATTTGCATAATTTTTTTTTTTTTTTTGTAGAACTTTGAAGAATTATTTACGCACTTACCAAAAAAAAGAAGAATTATTTATGCGTTATTTGAGTTTAAATTTGAATCAAGTAGAACTGAATTTGAATTCGACTTCAACTTTCTTTTTCTGGATCCATAATTTATTTATTAATTTAAGTTGGAGATATGACCTTAGAAGATGATAAACATGAGGAAATACTTTAAAAAAGAGAGAAAAAAAAAAAAACCAGAGCACGTTACAATGATTTACAGTTCACAACATTAATTATAATTGTTCGTCATGGTCGTTGCCGTGCAATCCTGGAAAGTGCTGAGTGGTTGTTTACTGTATGTGACGTATCATGTCACTTAAAGTGCCTTGCACGCATTTCATCGTTGTACAATTATGTTGCTAATTTAAACTTAATTAGTACTTTTCTCTAAATGCAGCTGTCTTTGAAGTTTATTGATACTGAACAATTTCAGAGGCAAGTTTTAAAGGGTCCAATGATTTGAAAGGATTTCTGTGTCTTTACTTTTTATTGTGTGTTAAGATTGTCTTCTGATAATCTTTTATTATAATTTACAGACTTCGCGATCTAAAGCAACTTGGTGAGTAATGACGTTTTCTAGACTAAACTACTAAGAAATTTGTCATTTAATATGGTTCAACCTGGTGAGTATTGAGGTCCTCATAATAGTTTAATATTGTAGAATATTCTATCTCATGATCTTGCGATACTTTACCGAAATTTCTTTAAAATTAAAGGTTTATCAAACTTATGACCACTGAATTTGCTTTGGTCCCTGCATTGTTTACGGCAGAATAGTGAACTTTGGTCTATCTTTCATCACTTGTGAATTCCAATATGGTGGGATGTACATTTATGTTATATGCTTCTGTAAACGGTTACCATAACTAAATATTGTGATATGAAGAATTTTACTTTGTTAGTACGGTAGTTTTTGACAGCCAAGATAGAAGTGATTTTGAGTTCCTCTGACCCTGATTAAGTTCAGCATGCTGAATAAATGTGTAACAATATGTCTAATCAATTGAAGAGTGCTACATTCATAATATTCTTTATATTTTCTCCATGTGGACAAGGTGCTTCCAAGTGCACTTCTGCCTGTGGGCTCAAAATCAATGTGTAACCTAAAAGTTTTTTTTGTCCAGGTCTAGCATACTTGGTTTACCCTGGAGCTGTACATTCTCGATTTGAACATTCATTAGGGGTTTATTGGCTGGCCGGCGCCGCTGTTTGGACAATTAAAGCTTTCCATGTAACAACTTCTCTTTCTGTCTGGTTATCCTCATTCTACCTATCACATGGAAATCTTTCTTTATATGCATGCCATCCTTGTAGGGCTCTGAGTTTGATATTGATCGTGCTGATATACAGACTGTGAAACTTGCTGGTAATGAATTGTGCTCATCAGCAGACTTTCTTTGTCTTTTAGTTGTCAGTTTGAATCTGTCTTATTCTTTTGTTTATTTTCTATGCAGGACTTCTACATGACATTGGACATGGACCATTTAGTCACACGTTTGAGCGCGAGTTTCTTCCCCGAGTTCTTAACGGATCCAACTGGTGATTAACTTTCTTCAATAGATTATATGTTTTGTTCTCTTTCACAACAGACAACCAAAGCATAATTCGATTTAACTTAATACTATTAATGGTGTCAGTGGATAAAGTAACAATGGTGACAACCGTCAAATAAAGATCTTAGAATCATAGCTTACATTAATTAATAAGATTTCATTTTTAAATTACTGTTTATATCTATTGAAGCAAATGTATGGTGACCTCAATAGTCATGTAATATTTCTGTTTGTTCTCTCACCATGTAAGTTGAGACGACTACTTTTTGAATATCTATTAGAATGCCATCTTAGAACTCTATATTTCTTAGACATACAAAATTATCAAATTTTCATACAAGTGCTCTCTACTTTCACAATATGTATTCGATATAATTTATGTAGTTATATTTTAACAAGATTTTCAAAGACATTTCCATGGTTGAGAAGAAATAAGATAATTTGATTTTCTTCTAGGTGTTATATACTAAAATGCAACACTTCTCTACCATCAAGTGGTATTATTTAGGCTGATGAAACATAATATTCTTTTCGTTTCTGAGCTGCCCTTGTGAAATTTTTATAGGCCTTGTACTTAGAGATTTAATACATTGCTTTTGAGTAATTAATCTAATTAAATATTGTCAGGTCTCATGAGGACATGTCTGCAAAGATGATAGACTACATTGTTGATGAGCACAATATTGAGATTGATTCTGAAAGCATCAAGAGAGTAAAGGTTACATTACTTAACCTTCTATTTTCTTCTTTCACTTTTCTCTTGATAAACTCATACTCATAAGCACCCCTCTATCCATTGGAGTTCCATCATGATACAGAAGATGAAAGTTGCAGAATTTTATATTATGTTTTGGGATATTTATGTTACGAGCATGTTGCTCCAAGAACACCTAGCTGGCAGACAGTCTTATTTGGAATGATTTTCTTATCATTTTTGCATCCTAGCTATCATGCCCTTAGACATGGCCAATGTATGCTTTCGTATGTTTGTCAAAATGTTGATATCCTCTCATGTTAGCATCTTTTGGTTACAATGATTCTGAAGGTTTTTTATCCAAGCATTCTATGCACACATGAATAAGAATTTGCATGTAGAAATATGGACTCTGATATATATTTGATTTCTTAACAGGAAATGATTGTTGCTAGCCATACTTCTGACAGGGTAAGTCATCTAATTGTCCAACCTTTTTAACTTGGCTTATGCTAGTAGTTCTAAATTCTTATCCTTTGATGTATGTAGAGTACAAAGGAAAAGCAGTTTTTATATGATATTGTTGCAAATGGTCGAAATGGAATTGATGTGGACAAGTGAGGCCACTAATTTTTCTCATCTCTTTGTGATAATTATTTTGATAGATCCACATGTTTTGACTACAGAAAGTCATTGCACTTCATTTGTTTATAGGTTTGATTACATTGTACGTGATTCCCGGGCTTGTGGTCTTGGCTGCAATTTTCAGTTTGAAAGGTATGTTTCAATTTCTTCTGGAGGTTTAACCTTATGGCAGATACATGATAATGCTCATCCTTCAGTTTAAGTTCAAATTATCGTGATGTGTGTGAACGTCCAGAGGTTGGAATCAAGCTTTTTGCTTTATTGTCATGCACTGTAAATAAAATCTTTGTACCTTTTTTTAATCAATTTGGCAGGTTAATGGAAAGTATGCGAGTCATGGGTGATGAGATATGTTACCGAGCCAAGGATTGTTAGTATAATTTGAAACATTTTATCTGATTAAAAGTAAGTGTATTATATTACCAAAATTTGATATTCTGGTCAGATCTTACTGTTCACAAATTATTTTCCACACGTGCTGATTTACATCGGACAGTCTATACACATGCAAAAGTAAGGTACCTATTTTCAATTGGTTTATCTTTTCTGTCATATGTAGTGGTGGTATGAATGTCAGTAAATTTTTAATCTGCATTTGAATGGTAATGCAATGTGTTGGACTATATTTCTGGTTTCAGGCGGTAGAACTTATGCTTGTTGATGCTCTGTCAGAAGCAAATCAATATCTTGACATTTCGTCCTCAATTCAACAGCCATCTGAATTTTGGAAGGTTTAGCATGAAATAATTTAAAATTTCTTTATACTGATTGTGTGAAACACTTAACATTCTTCTCAAGTACAGTTAGATGACTTAATAGTGAAAACAATTTTGATTGATCCCCGACAAGAGCTCAAGAAAGCAAGAGATTTAATCCTTCGTATTCGGAGAAGGGAAATATACCAGGTATTTTGTATTATTGTCGGGACAGTGTATGATGTTAAGTCTTTCATCTGTGTCAATAAAAAAAAGTAATTTATTTCTTTGAAGCTTTTCAGCATGCTGTACCGTGGTTTAAATGCGGTATAATCATAGCAATTTATATGTTTTTCAGTTCTGCAATGAATTTTCAGTTCCAAAGGCCAAGCTAGATCACTTCAAAGGCATCACTCCACAAGATATTGTTTGTTCTCAGGTGTAGTAGACATAATCTGTGTATTTATATATTTTTTGCCCCATGGAGTCGCGGGTATCTCAAAGAGTGATTTGTCAATCAGAAAGCTGGTGGTGTTTCACTAAAAGAAGAAGATGTTGCTGTGTGAGCAATGTTAGGATTAATTTGACTCGTGGAAGGAAGAACCCCCTTGAAAGGTACATGAGAGAAAGGAAGACAAAAGTAATCATGATGGAGGACTAGTATTTTTCCTTAAACCTTTTGATCCATATGCTTCTCTGCTAATAGATTTTTGACTGTGATCTCTCCTTTGTGTATGTATATTCTTATGCAGCATCAATTTTTTCAAGGTACACATTCACTTCCTTTCTGCATTACATTCTGTTTGCAGATGACAGTGTAGTTGTTTACAAAATACTATAAATAAAATCACCATACTTCACAAGAAGGATTTACTGGAGTTTTTTTAAGTAAAAAAAATAGTTTCTCAATCCTGAACAGAGTGCGTTGACTACTGTAAAAAAATTCTTTGATGAATGAGACAAATAACTTGCTTTTTTTTAAATAGACAGGGAGTTTGACAAATATATGTGAATAGTGATATTTAGACTGAGTTTAAAAATAAAAAAAACATTTTGAATCTGAAATAAAAGTAGAGGTGAAATATAATTACAATTTTGAGATCTGAATAGCTTTTGTTTTGTTTAATCAGGACTATGATTGCAATGAGAAGTTTCCCATTCAGGATGTTCACATCAGTCATTTGCTGCCTGCATGCTACGA